>NC_081415.1:155815763-156100763 GCF_030272615.1 Cryptomeria japonica
CTTCCATTTATTTAATCTAGTGTTCATCTGTAAGAGCTTCTCTTGAAGTCTTGGGTTCAAATTCAAAAATCATGCAAGAGTTCTCCTTCAGTTTTCTTCTTGTGAGTATCCCTACATCTTTATCTCCTATGATTTGCTTTGGATCATGATGCAGCTTCACATATCTAGGAATTAATCTAGCCTGATCTGCTAGCTTTTCTTCTTCTTCTCTTACTGCAGCTTCTACTGGTACAGGAACACTAAGATCTTTACAAGTTTCTTTCTTAACCAGTTCCCAAAAGGCTATACCTGGTTCATCTTCCACTTGTCCATTGCATGTTTCCTCAGGTTCCTCAGGGGATTCATCAACCCTGACATTTATACTTTCAACAATTTTCTGAGTTCTATTGTTGTAGCACTTGCTCCTGGTGGAATATCCCAAAAATATTCCTTCATCACATTTTGCATCAAATTTGCTCAAATGCTCACCTCTCTTGATAAAGCACTTACTACCAAACACTTTAAAGTAACTCATAGTGGGAGTCTTCCCGGTCCAAGACTCATAAGGAGTTTTATCTTTGCCTTTCTTGATGAGTACCCGGTTCATAGTGTAGACTGCATTGCTCACCACTTCTCTCCAAAAAGTGTGAGCAACCTTTCCTTGGATAAACATTGTTATAGCCGCTTCAACTACGGTCGTGTTATTTCTTTCTGCTATGCCATTCTGTTGTGGTGTCATTGGGGCAGACAACTGCCTCTTAATACCATTATCTTCATAGTACTTATTGAATTCATCAGAAGTGAATTCTCCTCCTTGATCAATTCTCAGGCATTTTATCTTTTTACCGCTTTCTTTCTCTACTAATGCTCTGAAAGCTTTGAACTTTCCAAATGCTTCATAATTGTCTTTCAAGAATGTGACCCACATCATTCTTGAGCAGTCATCAGTAAGAATCATAAAATACCTATCTCCCTGAATACTTCTAGTTTTCATAGGACCACATAAATCAATATGCACAAGATCAAGTAAATTTTCTGCTGAGAAAGACTTACCTTTAAAAGTGGAGGAAGACATCTTCCCAAGTTGACATTCTCTGCACAAAGAATTATCAGGTTTGTTCAGCGAAGGTAATCCTCTTACCATCTTGATCTTACTAGTTTTAACAATATTGTCAAAGTTCATATGACAGAGTCTCCTATGCAATATCCAATTGTCATCAAACTTAGCCATTACACATCGACTTATCGTGGCATTCAACTGAAATAGGTTGCCTATGGTCTTCTTACCGATGGCAATAAGTTCACCACTCTTCCCAATTATACTGCAGACTTCACCTTTGAATTCCAAAACTAGTCCTTTGTCATTCAACTGAGCAACACTCAACAGATTATGTTTAAGACCTGTGTAGGAGAAAAAGTGACACTAAGCACACATGCCCTAATCTCACTTTCAACCACACACTTGTGGAATACGAAAGAGCCTAGAGGTATCACGCAATTGGCTACTTCTTTTTGGTAAAAGAGAGAGCCACGGGCTACCTATTAGGATTTCTATTCCTTTGTTGTAATTGAAAGGTAAAATTATGCAAGTTCAATTCTTAACCCCAAAATGCAAGTATGAACTAATGATAAGATTGCAGAATTGAACTTAAACAATGGAAAGCTGAAAACACAAGGACAAAATAAGAATGTAGATGCGTACCTGGAGTCAAAATCTGATTGAAAATGTTCAGGACGGGGGCACGGGCGGCACTGTCCTGATTCTGCACCTGAAACTGCACCTGAAACTGCTGTCTGCAACTCTGGAAAACTGTCGGAAATGCTGTTTGTCAGGAGGACCAGGGTGCCCAGCGCCTCTGTCCCAGGGACCAGGGTGCCCAACGCCCCTATCCTAGTAGGACCAGGGCACCCCACGCCCCTATCCAGGTCTTTTGCTCTGCAATTTGGTGTGGAGTGCTGTCTCGACCTGCTTTTCCCGGATCTGTAACCTGCGGCGTCGTCCGAGTTCCGAAACCTGCACTTATATCTGAAAAGGGTGTGGGTGGCTATATAGGGTTTTTCCTTAGTCAAACCTCCACTTTGGTGGTTTCCACCTCCATGAATAGCCAAGTTGTACTGTAAAATGTATTGTGTGTGCAGATCTTGTGTGTGTGCAAGATCCTAAAATGCAAGCAAGCAAACTAGAGCAACCTAGAAAGTAAACCCTAATTGCTTGTAAATGATAATGTAAATGCTCTAAATCAAGATGCAAAGTGATCTAAAGCATGAATAAATGATATATTGAAGCTTATGCAAAGACATGAAAACAACATGAAATCATACCCAACCCCCAAGGGAGGGGTACAAGCCAATCCTCAGTCGGTAATCTCCTATTGTTCTTCAATGTCTTCCAAGCCCTAAATGAATGAATGAAATTGATAAATGCTTGATAAAGGGATGTTGAATGTTGTTGAAGTCTTCAAAGATCTGCTCTTTCGCTGCATATGAGGTTCCTGAAAACAAAATTCGGATCCCTTCAAATGAAGAAAGAGAGCTCTTATGTATGAAACCCTAGGTCGTAATTTCGTCTTTTGGCCGACCTAGAGATTGAATATCCCGCCAATTTCTTGGGGTTAAGCTTTATTTTATGATTGGATCGCGCTCCTAAAATTTTGGGAAAAATGTCCAGGACCATGTGCACTCCGGGCGCCACGGTCCCGACAACTTTTCACCAAATTTTCAGGGCCGTCGGATATGATGATTTTAGAGAGAATCCCGAAGTTATAGGTGATTTTGAGATGTTTTGACCCCGAAATCAAGCCCCCAAGTTTGAAATAGGACTTAATTAGGGTTTTTGATTACATGATGTATTGGAGGAATAAATGAAAGGGGCACACTTTAATGAAAGGGCCCAACTTTATGATGTAGAAGATGATGAAATAGAACCTTAGACCTAATTAATTTGATTAATTAAGTGCTAAAGGGGAAATGCAATGCAAATGCAAAATGTGCTAAGGCGGGTGCTAAACTAGGTGTAAAATTGTACTACTTTAGCAAGGGCGTACAATTGATGACACTACATTTAGCCCCGACTTTAGCGGTCATATGAGTACTACGTGCATATGCAAGCTAAAGTACAGAAAAGTAAACATCATTTGAAAAAGGATATATCCATAAGTTGTCGGACGAAGCCCCCAGCGGTATCTGCAGTACACAGTTAGGAACCGCACCCTAAAAAACACACGTTAGATCACAAAATCACCTAATGCTTACTAAGGAAAGTGATGAAATTTGTGAGTAGCTATATGCCCCCCCCTGTTTCGACTTTCTTATTAGGGAGGTGAAATAGGGTAGCATGTTTACTTACGACAAATTGTGTAAGAGAGTATTGATGAGGGATGTTCACTGAAAAGGCTTCATCAAAGCACTTTTTGGAACATCCCGAGAGTAGGGGAATTAAAATACGATTCCTACGCAACAAACGGTTCGAAAATCGCATCTCCCAAACTCAAGTTATGATGAAATGAATGATAGAGGAAAATTAGGGTTTTGAAAGTAAAGGTAAAGGAATGAAAGTATATACCTTGAAAGTGACATTTGCATTTGTCACTTTGTTGATTTTGGAATATTGTTCATTGCAGCGGAGCCCACATAGCCATCATCATGCCTTCACGACGACTGGAGCGTCCCACGAGGATTGAGATCCTGCGACAGGCCGTGATCGATGACGAGCCACTGGACGAGGTGAGTTGACTGAACGTTGACTTTTGATTTTCTGCATTTTGACTTTCTGTGATCATTTGCGGGCCCTGGAATCTGACCCGGGCCCCACCCAGGGCGCCATGGTCCCTGTGGGGCGCCATGGTCCCCTCAGGGCACCATGGTCCCTTCAGGGCACCATGGTCCCTGACAGGGCGCCATGGTCCCTTCAGGGCACCATGGTCCCTGACAGGGCGCCATGGTCCCTAACAGGGCGCCATGGTCCCAATCAGGGCACCATGGTCCTAATCAGGACTTGGCGAGGGATTTCAGGGTTAGCATACGATGTTTGACAGTTTGCATGAATGATTTTGATGATTGAGTACTGATTATAGTTATGTTTTTGTGTTGCAGGGTCTCCCATACATGAGAGAGCATACGGCGGGACAGATTCTTTGTAGTTTGCGAGATCAGATTCCCCGGCTGACTCAGGCAGAGAGAGACACATTGTCGATCGTGGGTTTATGGTATGCGATCCTCATGCCAGCCATTCGGTTCCATCCTATGATGTTGATGGCACTGATGGAGCGATGGGATCCTGACACATGCACATTTCATCTTCCAGTAGGGGAGCTGACGGTTACACTTGAGGATGTGTACCGCATACTTCGTCTTCCTATCAGAGGAGCTACTATGACATACGCGACTGATCGGTCTGCGGAGGACCATTAGAGGGAGCAGGTATATTGCATAGGGAGAGTCATGTCTAGCGAGACGAGAGGTCGCATCATGGTCAGCTGGCTCTTACATCCTACAGGAGAGGTGCCCCTTGTGAGACGCCTTATGATCGACATCATAGCACTAGCTGTCTGCCCTAATGGGCGAGGTACGCATATGCATGGGGGTCTCACATGGTGCATCAGAGCTATGGAGAGACACAGGAGGGTATATGCTTGGGGTCAGAGTATGCTTGCACATCTCTATCACGACCTTGAGGAGTATGTTTTTGGACAGGGTTGCAGCTTGATGACATGCACACTTCTGCAGGTGTGGATATTTGAGCATTTCACATGCACCAGGCCTGCCGGCTTTTTGATGAGTATGGCTAGCGAGCGACCTAGGGTGTTTGCTTATCCACTTACCAGCGAGTGGAGATTTGGAGATCTGTTATATTGGAGAGTGATTTTTGATAGATTGATAGCTGAGGTGATAGTATGGAGACCCTATCTGCGGATGCACAGATGGGATGGGATGGAGAGACAGTTAACATGCTTACAGAGGAACCGCCTGCTGCGGGGATGATATTCACATATCATAGTCCCATTCTACTTTGACCG
Organism: Cryptomeria japonica; assembly: GCF_030272615.1. Classification (NCBI taxonomy): domain Eukaryota; kingdom Viridiplantae; phylum Streptophyta; class Pinopsida; order Cupressales; family Cupressaceae; genus Cryptomeria; species Cryptomeria japonica. The sequence continues at coordinate 155,820,758 of NC_081415.1, forward strand.
AGTACGGAGGCAGTTTGGGCTAGAGCAGTGCGTTCCAGCCGATGTACCCATCTATACTCGACACTCACGAGTCCTTCCCAAACCTAGAGCAGTAGCGAGACCGACGATAGATGACATCGAGATAACAGATATAGAGGGATCCGATCAGGATGTAGTTATTGATTACTCTGCAGAGCCTGGAGCATAGTGCAGGTATGTCTCATGGTTTGTGAGATCATACCCAGGGCCTATCTTTCCACCAGATCACCCGACAGGCCATCTAGGTCCATGGAGACATGGGGACCGAGATGAGGACCAGGGATCCAGGTCGGAGGAGCTAGAGGAGGGAGAGGGTCATGAGGAGGCAGGAGATCCTGATCCACCCACAGGAGATCAGCCTAGTGCTGAGGAGGAGGAGGAGGGAGAGGAGGATGACACAGATAGAGATGAGGAGAACGAGGATGTAGGTGAGGATGTGGATGAGGATGAGGATGAGGATGAGGACGAGGAGGAGGAGGAGGATAGAGATTATGAGGAGGGGTCAAATGCAGCTCCCCACCATTCAGGAGATGATACCATAGCCCTGGATCCTCCTCTTATTCCCCAAAAGGGGGAACATGAGGCGATACAGAGACCTGTTTCTAGTACGGGCCAGCCTACACCCATCGTGCATAGATTATTTGAGCGTGGGGAGCCTAGTAGTTCCCAGTCACAGATGCTACCATATCATGATCCCTACTAGCGCGAGGGAGATCCAGGTATAGTAGGTTTATATTGATTGATTAATGTTTTGATGATATAGAATGGTACTAATACAAAAATCTGTTCTACTGCTACAACTAATGTGCAGGAGTGGCATTCCCTGATTCAGCAAGCAGTGACAGACATTTCCACGATGGCACAGATCCCTAGTTCCTCACAGATTGCTTATAGGCCTCAGGGGAACGCGGGTCGGCATGAGGACTTGTTTTCCCCATTCCGAGTACAGGTAGACATATGGAGGGAGAGAGAGAGAGAGTTCTATCAGAGAACCTTCAGCATGCACAGCGAGATCTAGCAGCAGCTCAGGCCGAGGCTACCTCCTATCGCGCGATCCTTATGGATAGGGATCGTAGGAGTTCCTCTTGGAGTCACTCACGGTCTATATCGCGCTACACACCTATGGGTCCACCTGCACGGCTGGATCAGGAGGGAGCATCTAGTCATCACTCTCTAGCCACTAGCCCTAGGGATAGGAGATGATTTTATGATGTAGGATAGGTCATATTTTGGATGTATAATGACCTATATTTGTATACAGTCCACACACACACATATATATATATATACATGCTTCTCTTTGTCTTAAATGTGTTATCTTTAATGCTTAAAACAATGTATATTTTGCTTTGATTAAATCTAATACATTTGGTAGGTGTACATGTATGTTCAGGTTTTAATTTCCATGTGATTGATTTCTCAATGCTCCATGATTAAATTGATACATGTGTGACTTAATTAAAATATTTAATCAAGTACTACATTGATGATAGGGAAGAAATATGCATTAAGTCTAAGAATCATATAACTAATGTGATTTAATTTTGAACTTAAACACAACATGATACGATTCTACTTAACACATAAAGACATTGTATAATATGCTAGCATAATGGAAATGTAAATCTTTTACAATTTACATAAATGAATTCAAGACAAACTATAAAGTAAAGAAACACGCTTGTCGAGAACGAAGCAATATAGATTAAACACCATAACATTTAATTCTATTTTGCTCTAATTAAGATATACTAACATATTACCCAATGTTGACGAACTGAAAAGAAGTTTAGATGAAATGAAAGATAAGGAATGGAAAATTAAGCATAATATCTACGCAAGTGCATAGCATTAATAGGTTCTTTAAGAGGCGTACCGTCTACATCCGCTATTTTGTAAGCACCTGATCCATAATCTTCAATAACGATATATGGTCCAAGCCAATTAGGACTAAATTTTCCCTTTTCTGCAGGTAAGGCATTCACATTGCGCTGATTCTCATAGAGGACTAAGTCACCTACTGAGAAGGAACGTTGAATAACCTTATCATTATAGCTTCGTTGTAGAGTTTTGTGATACGCTTGAATATGCTCAAGAGTGTTTATACGCTGTTCATCAAGCATCTCAAGCTGTTGAAGTCGTTGTTCTCTATAAGAGTCATCATCTACTATACCTTTGAGAGAAACCCTAAGTGATGGAATCTCTAATTCTAAAGGCATAATAGCGTCAACACCATAAACAAGATTATAAGGGGTAGTTCCTGTAGCAATTCATACACTCGTTCGGTAGGCCCAAAGAGCATAGATTAGCTAATTACTCCAATCCTTACCATGCTTATTCACGGTTTTGCGAAGAATTTGTTCAATTATCTTATTGGATGATTCGGCTTGACCATTTGATTGAGGATAGTATGGTGTAGAAAATTGATGTTTGATATGATACTTCTCGAGGAATTTCTTCACGTCCTTGTTCTTAAATGATGTCCCATTATCTGAGATTATAGTGGAAGGTATCCCGAATCAAGAAATGATGTTTTCTAGAAGAAATTGACAAATCACTTCAGCAGTAGTAGAGCGAAGGGGAATAGCTTCTACCCACTTCGTAAAGTAATCTGTTGCAGTTATAATGAAGGCGTGTCCTTGAGATGAAGGAGGAGATATTTTACCAATGAGATCCAAACCCCATGCGGAGAAAGGCCAAGAAGCTACTTGAGAACAAAGTTCTTGAGCAGGAGCATGAATCAGATTATTGTGTTGTTGACATTGATGACATTTCTTAACAAATGAAAAAGAATCCTTCTGCATAGTTTGCCAATAGTATCCCATACGAAGCAATCTTTGCACCAAGGATTTGCCTCCAAAATGCCCCCCACAGGCACCTGAATGTGCCTCTTCAAGAGCAACAGGGATTTCCGATTTGTTAAGACAGCAAAGGAGAATGCCGTCATAACCCCTTCGGTAAAGGATATTAGAAAGAATGATATATCTAGTAGACAGCTTGCGGATTCTAGCCCTAGTGTTCTTATTAGCGGAATCAGGAAAGGTACCATCGGTCAAATGTCTTACGATATGCGAATACCATTCATCTGAGTCTACAAAGTCACAACATGTTACCAAGCTAGAATCGTCTACAATAGCTGGAGAAATAAGGTTGTGAATAACAAATTTAAGATCAACCACAGGGTCCTCTAAAGATACAAGAGAAGCCACACATGCCATTGCGTCCGCATGTCGATTATCTTTTTGAGGAACCGGTTCCATGGTATAAGAATCGAATTTTTGTAATAAAGAGATAGCAAGGTCTTTATATTGTGATAATTTGTCTTGTTTTGCTTGATACAGTCCTGTTACTTGTCTTATAATCAATTGAGAATCTCCATAAATATGTATGTGCTTTATATTCAGAGCTAAGGCTGCTTTTATTCCTGCTATAAGAGCCTCATACTCAGCAATGTTATTGGTACATAGGAAATTTAGACGATAGGATAAGGGAATGGATTTCTTTGTAGGAGAAATCAGAACAACACCTGCCCCCGATCCCGTACGACACTTAGAACCATCAAAGTATAACTCCCAAGTTTCATCTTTTTCTGTACAAAGAATGAAATCATCGGGAAAAGACTCAGGGTTAGGGAAAGAGAAAGGTGAAGGGGCCTCAACTAAGTGGTCGGTCAATGCTTGCCCTTTAATTGCTTTTTGTGAAACAAATTTAAGGTCAAATTCAGTTAACATCATAACCCACTTAGCTAGGCGTCCTGATAAATCAGTTTTAGAGAAAAGATGCTTCAAAGGATCAAACTTTACCATGACGTGGACTTCTGAATTTAAAAGATAATGTCTCAATTTCTGAGTCGCAAACACCAAGGCCAAGCATTGTCTTTCTATCGCAGAATATCGAGTCTCATAATTGAGTAAGGTATGACTTATATAATAAACCAGACATTCCTTACCATCTTTATCATGTTGTGCCAACAATGCTACGAGAGCATGAGAAGAAGCAGCTGTATATAGAAGGAAGGGTTTAGAAGGTTCGGCAGGTTGAAGAATAGGAGGACTAGCCAAATACACTTTTAAATCTTCAAATGCTTGCTGACAATCTTCATTCCATTGAAAAGTGATATTCTTTTTGAGAAGTTGAGTAAAAGGAAAGGTACGATCCGCAAGCTGAGATACGAACCTACGAATAGCTTGAATCTTTCCTTGTAAGCTTTTAAGTTGAGACACATTTCTAGGAGGTGGCATGTTGACAATAGCATCTATTTTCTTAGTGTCCACCTCAATCCCACGATGCGAAACTATGAATCCTAATAGCTTTCCACTATCCACACCAAAAACACATTTTCGGGGATTCAAGCGCATGTGATATTTATGAATTCTTTCAAAGATTTGATGAAGGATTTTAATATGATCTATGCGGAGAATGGATTTGGCCAAAATATCATCGACATAATCTTCTAAAATCTTATGCATATAATCATGAAAGATAAGGGTCATCGCTCGTTGATAAGTTGCACCGACATTTTTAATTCCAAAAGGCATCATTATCCAACAAAACATACCCCAAGGAGTGGTGAAAGTGTTTTTGAATTGATCTTGAGGGCTAATGAAAATTTGATTGTATCCTGAAAAACCATCCATGAAGGATAACAAGGCATGTCCTGCCGTAGAATCAACTATCATGTCAATGTTTGGAAGAGGGAAATCATCTTTTAAAGAAGCCTTATTTAAATCTCGAAAATCGGTACACATTCTTATTTTATTATCTGGTTTAGCCACAGCGACAATATTTGAAATCCATGGGGAATAATCAATAGGGCGGATAAATCCAGCCTCCAATAATTTTTCAATCTCAGCCTTAACAAGCAAGGCTACCTTAGGATTCATTTTTTGAATCTTTTGTTTCACGGGCTTAGCATCGGGAACTAAGACAATATTATGGGTGACAATCTTAGGATCTATACCAGGCATGTCAGAATATATCCAAGTAAAGATCTCAGGGAATTCACGCAATAAATCTTCATATTGTTTTTGTTCTTCTTCGTCCAGACATTTTCCAATTTTAATAACTTTTTCTTTATTGCAAGGATCCATCTTAACATCAATGGTGTCACTTATAAGAAGATTACTTTGTTGAGGAGTATCCTTTAACTGAGGGAATTCTTTCACAATCTCATCATTATCAATCTCTTTTCCAAAATAGGCTTCAGTGTTCAAACAATAAGGGAGTCCCCTATTGTGATGATAACGAGGAAGAGTGTCATAGGCTCCCAAGAACTCAGCTAAAGCATCATCGGTAGGGAAGACATCTAAAGCATAAGCACACGAAGGATCCCCATCAATATACTCAGGGTGTTGCATTGATAGAGATGTAGAAATAGCATTCACACTAATGCATGGTCTTTTAGAAGCTTTAGTGTGTTTGCAGGGATTATAGCCAAGTCCAAAGGCATAATTGTGAAAATTATTCTCTAGAGGAACCTTTATCCCTTGTTCGTGAGCGCCACAACCATTTCCATGATACCCATGCTTAGCAAAAATGCGAAAACCACGACCATAACGATCAGCCATTTCAGAAAGAGAAGGCGGTTTTTCATAAGACAACGAATCAAACTCTTCAAAATTAGAGATGCGAGGAGAAGAAGTTTGAGAAGCGGACACAAAATTATTACTCATAGGTTCAGGTAAGATTGACTGATTTTTAGCTTCTTCCTTCTTTTCAACTTTAAGCTCTCTAGAAGGAACCTTATATTCACCTACAAAGGTGGGATTGAAATCAAGAGATCCCCAATCGTCTTCTGCGAGAATCTTCTCAGGATCAAGGGCCTTCTCATGTGTAGATTCAAGTCGAGAAGGATCTTCTTCAGGAGCTTTAGACTCATCCAAAGAATTTTGATCATCAGAAAGTGAGGGTTCATCCGTAGGTATCTTGTTTAAAGATTCATCACTAGAAGAGGAAGGCTTAGAAGAACTCCCTTTGGAAGTAGATGTTTGCAAACAAGCTTGGAAATTAGTATCGCCTATCAAGGTATATGTCTTATTGTTATAAATGAATTTAACTTGTCTATGCAATGTAGAGGGGACAGCTTGCATACTATGAATCCAAGGTCTCCCTAATAACAAGTTGTACGTTAGATTTCCCGACATAACATGGATAGGAGTAGGCAAAGTAACAGGCCCCACTGTGACGGGTAAGGTGATGGTACCTAGTGAAGACTTAGCCACATTATCAAAGCCTCGAATAGGATGAGAGTCAGGCTCAATAAGGGATGTATCCACATTCATCTTATGCAACAGATTAATGCTACACACATTAAGGCCAGAGCCATTATCTACTAATGTTCATCTTATAGCAGTGTCATTTATGATAACCACAATCATCAAGGGATCATATTGATGTTGAATTTCACTAGTAGGCGACTCGTCTTGAGTAAACATAATATGAGCCTTAGGATTTATCACAGAGTTAACCAAAGACACTATATTACTAGATGTATTCGGTGGAGGAACATTCAAATCTTTCAAAGCATCTTGTAACATTCTGTGATGAGCAGAAGAAGTTTGAATCAAATCCCAAAGGGATATCTTAGCAGGGGTAGCCTTAAGTTGTTCTATGAGATCATACTCCTTACTAAGCATTTGTGAAATACGCGGAGCTTGTGGAAGAATTGGTTGAGGATTAGGAAGAGAAACCGGAATAACAGGAGGAGGATTAGGCTGCCTATTATTTCTGGTATGATAAGTATGGGCAACCGCATGATAACTCTCTCTAGTTATTTGCTTGGCATAACTATAAGGACTCATAGGTTTTCTTCCTTGCACCGTGATGATAGGTTTATTCGGAGTAAGAAAGGAATCATGACCATACCCTCCTTGGACAGTAAGGAGAGGCTTATTATGCTCTTTTAGGTTTATCATGTTAACTAATTTGGAAGTCTTGTTCTTGTTTAAAGATTTCGATAACGCCACAAAATCATCAAGAGCATCATCAAACAAAGCATGATCATATCCATTAAAAGGTTTATCTTTTGATTCAAAAGGAGACATCTCCTCATAGAGGGGATTATTGAAAACAACCATGTTACTAGATTTAGTGGAAGAGTTGATAGGAATGTATCCTTGAGAGGAATCATTCGACTTATCTTTCTCATCACAACGAAATGGCATAGTAACAAGGTTTATGAGTTTTTGGTAAAATGAAGGTTTAGCATTTTTAGGATTCAAAAACTCATCTAAAGCTTCATCTAATTCATCTTGGCTATACTCATAATCGGCATAATTGCATACATCATCATAAATATGAACATCTTGCAAATAAAAATCTGACATTTTGAAATAAAGGTTGCATAAAATTTAAACACACAATGCAAAGAAACACACTCTTTTTTTTTTCTTTTTTTCTTTTTTTATGAAAATGAAAATGAAACACACTAAACCTAGATCTAGATCTAGCAAATGCAATGCAAGAGGAAGCAATAATAAGATTCACGTCAGGTTCACCAAAATGTGTAGGAGAAAAAGTGACACTAAGCACACATGCCCTAATCTCACTTTCAACCACACACTTGTGGAATACAAAAGAGCCTAGAGGTATCACACAATTGGCTACTTCTTTTTGGTAAAAGAGAGAGCCATGGGCTACCTATTAGGATTTCTATTCCTTTGTTGTAATTGAAAGGTAAAATTATGCAAGTTCAATTCTTAACCCCAAAATGCAAGTATGAACTAATGATAAGATTGCAGAATTGAACTTAAACAATGGAAAGCTGAAAACACAAGGACAAAATAAGAATGCAGATGCATACCCGGAGTCAAAATCTGATTGAAAATGTTCGGGACGGGGGCGCGGGCGCCACTGTCCTGATTCTGCACCTGAAACTGCACCTGAAACTGCTGTCTGCAACTCTGGAAAACTGTCGGAAATGTTGTCTGTCAGGAGGACCAGGGCGCCCAGTGCCTCTATCCCAGGGACCAGGGCACCTAGCGCCCCTGTCCTGGCAGGACCAGGGTGCCCCACGCCCCTATCCAGGTCTTTTGCTCTGCAATTTGGTGTGGAGTGTTGTCTCGACCTGCTTTTCCCGGATTTGTAACCTGCGGCGTCGTCTGAATTCTGAAACCTGCACTTATATCTGAAAAGGGTGTGGGCGGCTATATAGGGTTTTGCCTTAGTCAAACCCCCGCTTCGGTGATTTCCACCTCCACGAATAGCCAAGTTGTACTGTAAAATGTATTGTGTGTGCAAGATCCTAAAATGCAAGCAAGCAAACTAGAGCAACCTAGAAAGTAAACCCTAATTGCTTGTAAATGATAATGTAAATGCTCTAAATCAAGATGCAAAGTGATCTAAAGCATGAATAAATGATATATTGAAGCTTATGCAAAGATATGAAAACAACATGAAATCATACCCAACCCCCAAGGGAGGGGTACAAGCCAATCCTCAGTCGGTAATCTCCTATTGTTCTTCAATGTCTTCCAAGCCCTAAATGAATGAATGAAATTGATAAATGCTTGATAGAGGGATGTTAAATGTTGTTGAAGTCTTCAAAGATCTTCTCTTTCGCTGCATATGAGGTTCCTAAAAACAAAATTCGGATCCCTTCAAATGAAGAAAGAGAGCTCTTATGTATGAAACCCTAGGTCGTAATTTCGTCTTTTGGCCGACCTAGAGATTGAATATCCGGCCAATTTCTTGGGGTTAAGCTTTATTTTATGATTGGATCGCGCTCCTAAAATTTTGGGAAAAATGTCCGGGACCATGTGCACTCCGGGCGCCACAGTCCCGACAACTTTTCACCAAATTTTCAGGGCCGTCGGATATGATGATTTTAGAGAGAATCCCGAAGTTATAGGTGATTTCGAAATGTTTTGACCCCAAAATCAAGCTCCCAAGTTTGAAATAGGACTTAATTAGGGTTTTTGATTACATGATGTATTGGAGGAATAAAATGAAAGGGGCACACTTTAATGAAAGGGCCCAACTTTATGATGTAGAAGATGATGAAATAGAACCTTAGACCTAATTAATTTGATTAATTAAGTGCTAAAGGGGAAAGGCAATGCAAATGCAAAATGCACCAAGACGGGTGCTAAACTAGGTGTAAAATTGTACTGCTTTAGCAAGGGCGTACAATTTATGACGCTACAAGACCTTCTACCTAGTAGACATCATCTACACTGATCTTTCCATTCAGTGAGATGGATCCTTTACCTTTCACCAAGCATGGTGCATCGTTACCAAATCTGACAACACCTCCATCATATTCCTCCAGAGACAGAAACTTTCTCCGATCACCAGTCATGTGATGAGAATATCCACTATCTATAATCCACTCATTAGAGTTGTCAATGTGAGACACAAGTGCTTTCTTGTCAGACACTTCTTCCTTTACTGCTACAAACATTATGTCTTCATTTTCTTCATCTTCTAATTCTTCATCAGTGACACCTTAATCCACAACAACTAGACAATTTCTTCTGTTTCCTCCTTTATACTTTCTAAACCTCTCTGGTTTATCCTTATTGTCATTGTTAGGACAATTAATAGCTATATGTCCTATCTTGTTGCAGGAAAAACATTTCAAAAGAAGTTTACCTCTATATTTTCCAGTTCCCTTTGGAAGTCTTTTAGCAAGAAGAGCTTCAAACTCCATCAGAATCTCTTCATCATCCATATCTTTGCATTGTCTGGATTCATAACTGGTACTAGTTTCTTTTCCTTTTCTGGATGGTACATTAGATGCTTTAAAGGCTAACTCAGTCTTCTAAACACTGTCATCATAGGAATTCAATTCATATGCAGTTAACTTTGCAATAATAGAATCTAACGATACCTTGGTTTATCAATAGACCTTAGCTCCTGGATAGCGGCAACTCTAATTGCATAGATTGGTAACAATGATCTAAGGACTTTACTAACAATAGTGGTATCATCAATAGTTCCACTAGCGCTTTTGATACCACCAACCACAGTCTTAATCCTAATGTCATACTGTTGAATGGTCTCACCTTCAACCATCCTCATATCCTCAAATTTACCTCTAAGGCTCTCTTCCTTAGCTTTCTTTGCATGCTCATCACCACCATAGATGTTTTCTAGTGCATCCCATACATCCTTAGGTGTGTCCTTGTCTTGTACATCAATAAACTCAATATCTGACAAGCTACTGATAAGAGCTTCCATGACTTGCCCATTTTCTTGGATCTCTCTCTTCTGATCATTAGTCAAAGTGCCAGTGGGAGCCACATAGGCATTCTCAACATAGCTCTAGTGTTGAGCACCCATACTCTTGATGTAAATCTTCATTCTGTCCTTCCATATCTTAAAGTTATCTCTATTGAACTTAAGACCTTCCCTCTTCATCATTACAACAGGATCTTTTACCTAGGGCGGTTAAGCTTATATCACCAAGGACCTGGAGGTGCTTTGATACCAATTGATGAATAATGATGAACAACAGATAACCCAACCGGTACTGAGAGGTGGGGGGTGAATCAGTATAGACAAAAACTTTCTCAACATCTTATTTAGTTAAAGCAATGCCAACTGGTTGTCACCATCACTAAACTTAACCACAACAATACTTGTTAAACACAGTAAGACATCAGACACCATAAACTAATAAGTTTGAACACTTCAAATACGATCAATACTTGATATCAACTTTACCCATAAACATATTCATGTGGTATACTAGTAATACCATAACCTATTAACTTTGCATGCATAATCTTTCAACCAAATAATTCATAAACATCACATGAAAAATGTATAACACATAACACACAGATTTTTCACGTGGAAAACCAAATGGGAAAAACCACGGTGGGGATGAATACCCACAAGCTTGTTTTTTAACTCTTTTGAAGCTCACCCTGTTAGGAGCCTAGTCTGGTTAAATACTTTACAATAAGGTTCTGTTAGGAACCGATCCTGTTAGAGATCACTCGGTTAAGGGATGGCTATATACCTGTTAAAGGTTGAAACCTTGTTAGAGGTTACCTCTCTAGAGGATTTGAAGAACTTAATGATCTTGAGTCACCTGGTTAAAGGTTTTGCAATAAGCTTGTTAAAGCTACCCAGTAAAGGTATTTTCCAACTATTGAACTGATTAGAAGACATGATGTAAAACTTCTGATTTGATAACAACACTACATGCCAAGGCAGATCCTTTTCATTTCCTCTATACTGCAATCACACTCTGCAGTTCTCCACTCATTGGTTTGGCAAGTATCTCATCACTTGGATACACACACACAACATTTGCCAACAACTCTACAATAACAAACATCATTGACCTTATAGACAACAGTTAGGTCAGTAGCATAAACCCTAAACCCTAAGCATCTTAGGTTAACAACACAGGCGGTCCAATCCTGACCATCCAAACACATTGCATAGAGTATTATAATTTCAAACATATCACAAGACAATCTGCATCGTTCATTCTTCACCGCACATGGGAATCAGTAACTCATCAGGCTTTCTTCTCATACCACTAAGAAGAATGATCATTCCTGAGGTAGACTTCAAATGCAGTCGATCTTCTCATGCAAGATCCTCAAGGAAATCCTTCATGCGCACAGAGCTGACATGGCACCTCGATCTCACTCACATCTCTTAGCTAACTCATCACAGAGAATCATCGGTTGCATCGCACAAGCTGGATTGCCTAACCGAAAACCCTAGAGCTAAGACTACCAACCGGTAGTCATTCTTAGTGAAACCTTGACACTGGTTCACTGCATCTCTTCATAGCTCTTCATACCGGTTCACTCAAACTTATTGACATCAATGACAACATATATTATCATCATATCAACATGTCGGTTCATCATATGCCAATGATATCCAACAAGTTTAGCTTTAGTAAATAAAGTAATTAAAGGACCTAATTAATTAAATAATTAAATAATATCCTAATTACTCAAACACCCCCCCTTTTGATTAACTTAGGGATAAGATAAAATCAAAGCATGAATGGCTCTTGACAACAAGGCCTGATTGCGTACCCATGTACAAACCAATGCAACTCTTGAAAATGGAGAAAAAGAAAAAAAAACTAGCGGGAGAAAACTCCCCTTGAAAAGAGGAAAAAATATGAAAATGAGTACATGTGACTAAGTATGAAGGACTCCAAATTTCCCACTAATTAATTAATTGGTCACATAAGTACAATCAATATTCCTCCCATAGGAGAGAAACTAAGAGACAATGTATCCCCCATAAGAGAGAAGTTCCAATTCTAAAGAGGAAGGCTCAAGAATGGATATTGATGAAGATCCAAGAGCAACAAACCACATTCCTCCTCTTCAGAATAAATAAATCAGATGGCCAAGGTAGAAGAAACTCCATTAGAGGAAATGGAAGGAATAATACCATGGTGTGTGCCATGGAAATCTACTTAACTATCCATATGTTTGAATCAAAAGATGCCAAATCAACTAAAGAAAATCCAAACAATTGTGAAGATACTTGATGAAAAACCTCTAAAGGCACTAAATATGGGATGACAAGAATGCACAATCTTCCATCAAAGAATGGAATATTTGAACAATTGTGTACCCAATGTCTACAGTGTGTGATTTATCAAACAACTCTGCAATATCTGGCAAGTACTCATCCCACAAAGAAGAAAATGGAAGGGAACTATCAAGCTGCTAAATTGAATAAATCTCTAAAGAAGTAGGAGGTTTCAGAGGAGACTCAACAAAAGTATCAGGTGTTGGAGTTTTCAACCTTCAAATCCAAGATCGTAACTACAAGCAACTCCCATAGAAAGAGTGTAACAATGAATTCACCTAGAAATGGATTGTATTGAGATGAATTCATATGTTGCAATGAGATTTCTTAAATATAGGCAAGTGAGGAGGGAGTACTTAATACTACTCTCTGATAAAATTAAATATATGATGTTGAATCATATCTATTTAGAATGATACCTAAGATAACTAACATGAACAATTGAATTGTTTCTATTTTTTTTGATGGCGAGCATAGCGAAAAAAGGCAGGGAAGTGACAAAGAATGATAAATATAATTTGAACAAGGCAGGCGATGAAACCCTAATTCATGCCACGATAGAGGTGGAAGACGACATTACCATTTTGCGGGAACAAGCAATTATATGCAGATTCTTTAGTCTTAGGGCGTCCAGAGAAGAAATTAAAATATGGATTAAGAAGGAATGGTGTGCTGATGTCATTCATAAATTCTTGCCAAAGCAATTCTTCATTGTTGTTTTCACAGATGGGGCGGATAAACAAAGGGTGGTCAATGGTGGATTATGGAAGATGAAGGGCGTTCCTTTATATATCTAGCAATGGTATAAGAATTTTGATCCATCCAAACTCCACCCCTCGAGCCATCCAGTTTGGATTAGATAATACAATATTCCGCTGGAATACTAGGCTGAGGATTGTTTGGTAAAAATTGGATAGACGTTGGGGGCCCTAATTGACATAGATTTTGATATGATTGATGGGGATTTAGGGAATTTTTCTCAGATTCAAATCATGCCTATCAAGATGATCCCCAAAGCCCTTACTTTAATGGTGAAAAATCAAAGATAGGTTCAAGAAACTATGATTGAAGATGACAAATTCTTCTACCTCAAATAAAGATCGAGAAAACATATGGAGGCAGACTATCCGCAAAAGCCTAAAATGAAAAAGATTTGGCACCCTATCAATAAAAAATGCAAATCCGAGTCAAATTCTGAACAACCCATGGATTTGAACTATACCCCTTTAGTGCATACATTAGCAATTGAAGCCGCTCCAGATCAGGTACTAGAATCTCACAATCATGCAGAAAGAGAGGTTGATGGAGAGACATCGGATATGGATCATTCTAGGGATGAATTGGATATTATTAGTGATAGAACCATTTTGCAGACAGCTAAACAATCGGGTCCAATGCCCGAAGCTTTCAAAAACACAAAGGGAAGACATCTCTTAAGGAGCCCCGAGAGATTGAGGCAAAGGAAAAGAAATTCACTAGCATCACGAAATTATTGGCAAGTATCAAGGGGGGTAAGGCCTCCCTTGGGAAATAATGAAGTTGTTGTCATGGAATGTGAGGAGTTTAGGGGCCCCTAGCAAGCGGTGTATGGTAAAATGTCAGCTACAAATTTTCACTGGGGATATGGTTTTTCTACAGGAAACTAAGTTGTTTGAAGCTAAGGGTGAACACTTTTTGACTTGCTACAAAGGATGAAAGGGTTTGTTTTTGCAAGCAATTGGTTTGGCCAGAGGTATTGGCATCTTATGGAGGGAAAGTAAATTCTCGGTCTCCTTAGTCGAGAATCACCCGAATTGGTTGGATGCGAAGGCATTTAGCATGTCCTTGAATGTGCACTTCATTGGGATTTCCATCTATGGGCCTACTTGTTGGCATTTGCATGAATATTGCATTAATGAAATGTTATGTTATCATTGATGTCAATTAACCGGTAATGATATTGTTATAATGTTGTTTTGTAACCGGTAGGAAGAGCTAGTGAAGGAAACTATAATCGGTAGGTAAGTTTTTGGAGTGAATCGGTATTGCTAAGGATTGGAGAGTTTAACCGGTAAACCCTACCTATTGATTTGATAAACCCTAACCGATTAAGTTTGGCGAATTGGTTATATTGGTTTATGATCTGATGATGAGTGGTAATGATTATGACACATATGCGTATTGTATGAAGAGGGTTTCAAAGTGCTTTTGGTGCATTAAGATAATGGTTTTTGTCTAGGGAATGAGCAAGTATATTGCATGTAATGCAAAGTGCGTGATGAGTTATTGAGTTTGATGAAGCGGTGATCAAGGAGTTGTCGAGGCTTTCTTGAATGATGTGTAGAGATTGTTATGTAATCCAACAGTCATACTTGAACTGACTTGTTTGTAATCTCTATGAGAGAATTAGGTTTTTGTTGTGTTATCCACCTATTGATTTGTTTATAAGGTCGATGAGTTATTTTGCTTCAGAGTTGGCAAAGTTTCAGTTGAGGTTGTGGTTGCAGAACTAGATGATGTATCTGCAGTTTGTGTAAAGGCAGATAGGAGCATGAAAAGGATCTAAACAAGGAAGTGTAGTTCTATTCAAACAGATCAACAAACTCCTTTTTTTTTCTAACAATTACAACAGTAAAATCCCCTAACCGGGTAAGCTCTAACAAGCTTAGTGTTATTCAAATCCTCTAACCATGTGCTCCATTAGCTTGGATTTCAAATCCTCTACCGAGGTTACTCCTCACAGGGTATTGCTTCTAATAGGGCATTATAGTCAATCCCTTAACCAGGTGGTCCCTAGCATGATTTGTTCTTAATAGGACTTTTTGTAAAAGCTTTAACAGGCTTGGCTCCTAACAGGGCGAACTTCACAAGAGTTCATATTTCTTATGAGTCTCATCTCACCGTGGTTTTTCCATTTGGGTTTCCACATCAAAAATATTGTGTCAAGTGGTGAATGTTGTTGTGGTTATGTTTACTATGGTTGAATTTCTTAACTACTTAATCCACTTTGATATGTCATGTTAACCGACAACAATATGAAATGAGGTTTTACTTATGTCAGTAAAAGTATTTGGATGCTTGTGAAGTTCCAAGTTGTTTACTATTAATCTATTGTAATAGTCAACCGGTTTATCTTAACAATGATATTGCATTTATAGTTCAGTGGTTTAACTTGTCAGTTCTAAGTTTACTTTGAGAGGTTGATTATGAGATTGGTGAAGTTATTATCAAGTTTTCTATCTATTGATTCACCCCCCCTTCTCAATAGTTGACCGGATCCTTATTCTTTCATTATACCATCACTACTAAAACCGAAGAGAAACAAAGAATTTGGGGCCAGATTTCCAACTTATTAAATCTTTAGAAGCAAGGGATGTTGATCTTTGGAGGAGATTTCAATTCAATTTCAGATGCGGCTAAGAAGCTGGGAGGCAACAATCGCACTACTCAAGGAATGGTGGATTTTAGAAACTCCATTCAGAATTCAGGACTTTTGGATATCTACACTGAAAATGGCATTTACACATGGACCAACCAAAGAAGAGATTTTTTGAACATCTCTGAAAGATTGGACAGGTTTCTGATTTCCCCAATATGGATACATGATGACTTCTTTGTTAGGGAAAAAAAATTTGCTATGTTCCATCTCTGATCATTTTCCAATAAAATTGCATATTGATGGGCATTCGCGCAACATTAAGACATGCTTTAAATTCGAGAGTATGTGGTGGAGAGACCACAACTTAATATCACAACTGGAATTATGGTGGCGGGAGACAAAATTTGGGGGCTCGATTAGCTTTAAAATTCACAAAAAATTACAGTATATCAAATAGAAGCTTAAGGATTGGAACATGAATGTATTCAAAAATATTTTTACAGAAAATATTTTAATTGAACAAGAGCTCGAGGTGCTTAATGACAAGATTATAAAACATGGCATGTTAAAGGAGGACTTTGACAAGGAAAATTTGTTGAAGGAGTATCTAGTAGAATTGCTCAAGAGGGAGGAGTTATATTGGAGGGACAAGTCTAGGCAATGCTGGCTTAAAGAGGGTGATGCCAACACAAAGTTATTTCATGCTACCTCCAATGAGCACAGGGCTATCAACAAAATTGAGAGGATTGTGGATTCCAACGGGGTGGAGATTTCAGACCTTGAGAAGATTGGTGAATCTATTGTAGAATACTACAAATGTATTTTGGGAAACAATAATGCTGCTCTGGATTATCACATGTCATTGGATTATATTCCTCATTTGGTATCGGAGGAAGACAACAAAATATTGTGTGAGCCAGTGTCCATTGAGGAGGTAAAATCTGTTCTTTCTCCAATGTTGTCAGACAAGGCTCTAGGTCCAGACGGATTCCCTATTAGATTATTTCAAAACTATTGGTATTTCATGGGGAAGGACCTCTGGAAGTTGGTTGATGATTTCATCAAACATATGAAATTTGTGAAAGATTTGAATAACATGGCCATTGTGTCGATTCTGAAAAAACAAGCTTGTTCTTGATTTAGCGAGTACCATCCAGTTTCATTATTTAATACTATCTACAAAATAATTTCCAAGGTCCTTGCGAATAGATTGAAGAAAAGCTTACATATTATTGTGTCTGAGGAACAATATGGATTTGTCCCGGGGAGGGAGATTGCGGATTGTATCATATTGATCAATGAGGTTGTCCACACAATGAAATCGGAAAGGATCAGTGGTATGATGATTAAATTGGATGTCTCGAAGGCATATGACAAAGTTGTGTGGAAATTCTTACTATCAGTCATGGAAAAATTTGGATTTTGTCATGGGTGGATAGATATGATCAAATTTTTCATTTCAATTGCTCGATTTTCGATATTCTTAAATGGAGCGTTATTTGGCTTTTTCAATGGTGCGAATAGAATACATCAAGGTGACTCTCTTTCTCCCACATTATTTGTCATAATGGCTAAGGCTCTAGGGTGAGCACCCAAGTCTTGCAGTAACAAGGGTGTTTGGAAAGGTATTAGGGTTGCAATTGAAACTATTACGCATGCCCAGTTTGTTGATGACACTACGCTCTTTGGCACATCAAGTACTACCGAAGCAGAGAAAAATAAAAAACAATATGCAGCTATGAATCTATGTCAGGCCAACTCATGAACATGGAAAAGTCCTCTATTTATTTCTTCAAAACTAAGTCTTGCATGTAGAGGAGAATTTCAAGAATCTTGGGTATTAAAATTAGCTCTCTCCCTACTAAAAATATGGGGGCTCCTATTATTGATGGTATATGAAAATTGAAACATTGGGTGGAAGTTGTGGATAGATGCAAACTTAAGGCAACCTCATGGAAAACTCGTTGGCTCACACTTGCGGTAGAATCACAATGGTTAGAGCGGTACTTTCTGTTATGCTGATATACACAATGTCATGCATGCAGATTACTCACAAAGTGGAAAAAGATTTGGAAAGCATTTTCAAACGCTTCTTGAGGGAGGGATCTAAAGAGGAAAAGAAAATACCTCTAATTAGATGGGAGGAGGCATGCAAACACATATCAGAAGGTGGTGCTGGCCTTAGGAAGGTATGCAGACAAAACTTTGCCTTAGGTGCAAAGATATCTTGGAAAATGTATAGGCACCTAGAAAGATTATGGTGTAGAATTTTTCAGCATAAGTACCTAGATGTGGATGATCCAAAGCACATACTCATGATAGAGAATTATCATGGTGGTTCGGCAGCCTAGAGATTTTTGTGGGAGGCCAAGAAATTAATTATTAACCATTTAACATGGCAAATCAATAATGGAAAGCTTGCGGACTTCTGGGCAGACTCTTGGAACAACGATGACAAACTTGATAAATTGGATGCCATCTCGCCTTTTTTGGAGGATTTGAGAAGGAAAGTTGGTACCAAAGTTGCAGATTATGTGATCAAAGAAAACACTTGGGATGATAAATTGAAATGGATCAACTTATCAGAGTATGGGTTGCCAATGATGTTTGGAATACTCTCAAGGAAGAATTGGATCGCAGAAGAATCATTCTTTCTAATAGGGAGGATGAAATTATCTGGTGTGGTGCTAAATCTGGAGAATATTCAACAAGAATGGGATACCAAATTTAGGTTCAGCTTGAGGAAAATGGTATTTGGCCGGATAGATTATGTTGGGATCCTGGTATACTACCCAAATTTGGTGCATTCCTTTGGGTTGCACTATACAAAATATGCTTGATAGGGGACAAACTTAATACAATTGGCATTGTGGGTCCTTCGAGATGTGTTCTTTGCAAAAATGATTTGGAAACAATAG
This sequence comes from Cryptomeria japonica, assembly GCF_030272615.1. Lineage (NCBI taxonomy): Eukaryota > Viridiplantae > Streptophyta > Pinopsida > Cupressales > Cupressaceae > Cryptomeria > Cryptomeria japonica. The sequence goes on from NC_081415.1 coordinate 155,839,571, forward strand.
ATCATTTATTCTTTAATTTTGAGTATGCTTCCTCTTGTTGGAATTGGTTACTTAACAAATTCTCTTGGGTTGGAGCTAGACAGGACTGCTTACTAAAATTTTTGAGTAGCTGGCCAAGTGCACACAAAAATTCATTGTGGGGTGATATATGGACCTTGGCTCTTGTCCAACTCATATGGTGCATTTAGAAAGAAATAAACAGGTGCATATTCAAGAATTCTGAGATAGAAGTGAGTATGTTTATCAAGAAATTTAAAACCGAAATCATTGAGTTAGCAAATGCTAAGGTGAAATACAAGAGGAAAACCAAATTCACAATGTGGGATGAACATTTCAAGAAAAAATGGACAGAGCTTATTAGGCCCACTATTCCTACACAGAAGTAAGAATGGCATTCGACAAAATGGGAACCTCCAAACCCGGGGAGATGGAAACTTAACTTTGACGGTGCTACTAAGGGGAATCCGGGAGTTGTTGGTGTAGGATGTATACTAAGGGGTTCTAATGGAACATGTTGTTGGCCATTTGGTGGAATTGATTATGTGTTGCATTGATGTCAACACTAGCTATTTGGATGCTTTACCGAAACCCTTCTGGTCTCGGTAGGTGGAGTGGTTTCTAGTTAACTTGGATCCGGTAGGCTCCGGTATAATTTGGTAATGGAATTGGCTTGTTCATGATACTTAAACTCACATTTAGTCAATTGGTTTTGGTCTGGTGATTGGATACTATCCTGCTTGCTTAGAAGATTGGTTTCTGGTTTCGACGAGGGTTTCACCGACAGAGCTTTTGATGGAGATCTTTGATGAATTGCATAAATGGTGTTGGTGTAGCTTCTGATGGAGTTTCAGAATGTTGTTGATGATCCTGTTCAAGACTAGTGTTTGGAGATCATTGTTGTAGCTTGTGGACCTATACTGGGTCTGGGTTGATCTAGGTTATGGACATACTTTAATGTAATGTGTGGACAGGACCTATTGATGTATTTCCCAAATGTCTTATGTGTTGATATTACTTGTTTGGTTTAAGGCCAATATGGTTTGTAATTATGTAATTAGCTTATTATCTGGTGGCCAACTTGATTGTTTATGGTCGAGGGTTTGTATAAATAAATGTAAGATCTCATTGTAGATCATCATGGTTAATGTAAGAGGTCATGGTTAAGGAATGTAATGTACGAATAATGTAATATCATTTAGGCACAGGAGTTGGTCGATCATTGGAGATCAAATTGGGTTTATGTAAGAGGATTTAGTCCTCTGGTATTGAGCTTAACCAAAACTATACTCTGGCATAGGAGATGTTATCTTTTGCAGTTCAAAACTTCTCTGATTGTAGTCTGAATTTCTATGTAGTTAGTGAGGCTCCTTTTGTGATGAGCAGTGTACTCTAGGCTATTGGCCTTCTTGCAAGCGCAGGCCCCTTCATTGCAATTCACATACTTACTGTAGAAGTATTATCTGACTATGGGTAGGCTTCCCATCGTAGTTTTTCCCTTTACCGGGTTTTCCACGTACAAATCTTGGTGTTGTGTGGATGGCTTTTATTCTGTTTATGCTTAATTGGTTAACTACTATTCTAGTATTATTGTTTTGGGTTTCGGTATTAAAGTTTTAATTGTTGAATGTTCCTGTAATTTGTGACAACTGATTCACGCCCCCCTCTTAGTTGTCTTCTGGTTATCTGAACTGTCTAACACATGCATCAGGGCAGTTTTTAAAAAACATTGGGATTACAACCAATAATGAATCTGAATTCATAGCACTTATAACAGGATTGCAACTCTGTAAAGTAAAGGAGGTGAAATGTGTCGATATAGAGGGTGAATCACAGGTAGTAATCTTGGCAATAATTAGAGGTTGCACTCCCAATTGGAAACTGGAATGGTGGTTGGAGAAGGCAAAAGATTTACTCACATACTTTGATGATTAATCTATCAAACATGTTTACCATGAGGCGAATACTGCGGCAGACATTTTAGCAAATCATGTTGTTGTGTAGGATTGTGAAACCATAAGAAGTGACAAAATTGAGTACTGACCTTCAATGGAGGAGGCTTGCATTGCTGATAATAACAATTGGCTTCCCTGACAGAATATCTATGATTTGGGATTAGATGGGACTAAGAGTGGACTGTCGATTGATGTCTCATAGTGAAATTGGATTGTATGATTACCTCGTGGATTGAATCAGAACTATTTATCCCAGTCCTCAGAAATATTGACCTCCAATCATTGATATGCCTCCTCTGACAACTAGACAGGGGATAAATTGGTCATTACCATTTTGGAGGTTGTGGAAGCAAAGATCTTATGGAGATTTGATTTATGCCTCGATACCATATAGTGAACTCAAAAACTATATAATTTTGGATGTCGATACTGTATTTCCTTCTTTTATTAATATAGGGAACTACCCCCTTACTGGTAGTACTTATAAAAAAAAAACTAACATGAACAATATTAAATGATTGTGTCATGTGACAGCTAAGCTATCCTAAGTAAACTTAACATGTGTGAATAGGTGCTAACCAAGAACTAATTAGGAAATATCCTTTTTAATACCAGCACCCCCCCTTAAGTGCAACTTAGGGAGAAAAATATTATGCAAGACTAATTATGAAGGTGCAATATATGGGCACAACAACTAGGCCATGCTAGGTACCCATGTACAACTACAATGCAAATAATCTCTCACAAATGGAGAAAAGCAGAAAACCCTATGAGAGAAAACTTCTCTCCAAAAAAGAGATATACAAGATATATACAAGTGAAGTATGAGTGATGTTGAGAGGTCTCAACATCAATATCCCCCAAGAACTACATCCATCATGAGAATCCAAATGATAGCCCCCCTCCCATAATGAATAATCTCCTACAAGAATGGTAACTATTTGAAAGTAAAACATGATCCAATGCATACAAACAACTTATCTCCCCTTAGGGAAAAACAAAACCACATATAAATGTAAGGACATTACGAAAAAATAAGGGCACAATTGCTCGATGAGTGGTTGTGAGGTGGTCCTTATCATGGCGGTTGCTTGCGCCACACAATAAAAAAATACACTACCAACAATATAACTGCTTCACCTGATATGTACTCGGCCACTCAATGCAAAGTATGAAATCCTACACTATCGATAAAAGAATTGTGAGCCAATGAAATTAGAGGATTCAAAATTCAATCCTACCAATTAATAAGAACAATGGCTATCCAAACAGATAAAAATCACTTTATACAAGAGGCACATATCTCCATGTGCCTTTTTCCCTTGTAGCCACTGCCCCAATAAGGAGCATGGAAGGTGGACCAGGCTGACTCGATGGACCAATAAACAAGCCAACACAAATAGTAAGACCACCCAAATTAAATTAAATGAACACAAACTAGTAGGCCCAATGTTAGGTTTCCAATCATGAAGTGACGAATCAAATAGGAAGAACCCAATTGAAGGCACTGATAAAAATACCTTGTGAAGGAGGGAATGGGGTAATAAGACAACATTGGGAGGTGTTGGGTATATGAATATGTCACGTACTGTTTTTATCTATATTTAATTGAGATTATTAAATTAGGAAAATTATTTAAATTTTATGTTATATAGATGAAATGCAAATAGAAATGAGATTGAAATTGAACTAGATGGATAATGAAATGAAATTGAATGGAAATGGAAATTTAAATGCAAATGAATGATTTAAATTATTCTTTTGTTGTGAAATTGGGGATTGTCATTGCTAATGAACAATTGAGTGCAAGTGAATGCAGGAACAGGTGAATGTGGATGAAGGCGAGAACTTGGTTCAGGTAGAGTTGTTCTAGCTTTTTGAATTCGGTATGGAGATGGAATATCACACACCACATTAGAATTCATAGATTGCATATTGCAAAGATGAATGATTTAGATGACTCTAATTGGAGCATTTGTTGAAATTTGACTGATGAATTTCGTATTGAGTGATAATAATTGATGTTATTGATTTAAAGAAAGATTGATTTGAATGCTTTTAAATGATTATACGTGTATTTTGATGGTTGTTTTATATGCATTGTTTGTGCAGATGAATGAAATAGATGAAATAGCATTCTTATATTCCTACATTTTGATTTAAATTATCGACACACAAACACACACACATATATATAGATACATATATATGTATGTATGTATTATACATGATGCACACACACACACACACACACACACACACACACAATTTATATGATATCATTTAGTAAAAATGGTATTGATAAATAAGCTTAAATTGATTATGTGTGTGTGTGATTTTGATATACTTACACGAGTATATATATATACATACGTATATATGTATGTATGTATTATACATGATGTTGTATGCGCGCGCACACACATATATATACATATATGTCATATATATATATAATATATATATATAGGTTGCAGATCATATTGTAATTTCTAACATAGAATGCATGTTAAAAGTTATGCATTGATATCACTGAATGTCGAATGCATTTCATAGTCGATAAAAGACTATCGACTTGGGAGAGTTGGAATTCCCCAAAACCCATGATTCCTGAACTGAATTCGGACTGTTATAAGTGAACTCATTGAAGACTTTTGGTCAACAGTCACACCTGGGCGAAATAGAAAGAGTGGAGCCTTACATGGGGGGGCACGTGCCTTTCAGAGTAAGGGGAAATTGTTGTAAAGAGCAGTTGAAACAAAAAAAAAAGCACGCACAACCCAGATCGCTTGGGGTAGTTTTTTAAGGCACAAAGAGCATAAGGCTCGATTTGTGGGGTATTGAAGAGATCATCAGTTGCAGGCTCAGGAAGAAAGAAGAAGGACAGAGGCAGGGGAGTAATAGAGGAAAAGACAGTCGAAAGTGATAGACGCCATACAAACTCAGGAGACTCGGTTGGAACACATCACCATCAACTGATAATTTTCTCAGTACTCATAGGTAGGATTTCATCCATAGGTATGTGTTTGGATTGTTTAAGAAGCAAAGAAACTTTTTCTTTTTGGGTATACTTCAATTGAGCTAAGAGGTATGGATGAATAGAAATCATAGATTACAATTTTTGAGTTTGAAAAGCATTTGATTTAGTATTTCTGAACAGTATTGCAAATAGAATTGAGTACGGTATATATATATATATATATATATATTTTGTGGAAAACCATGATGTTGTCTTTCTCTTTATGCATTTTTCCAGATTTACGTATACAGATGAAAAACATTTCCAGATTATATATCTTTTCAACTCTTCTTATTCATTTATCTCTATTACGTATATAAACTTTGTATGATTTGGTTTCACATATGTTGATATTCGCAGAGAATAGTCACACTACAATATATATATATAAAGATATACGTATATACTCTGATTATAAAAGAAAATGGATTTCATTATATGTTGTTTACTATATTTTCAGACTTAAAATTTGAGAAGAGAACTTCTGGAAACGTAGTAAACATGAGATTATCTTTTGATTACCTGTAGCAAACATGATAAACAAAAAGCATTAGTTTACATGTAAAAATATATACGTATGAACCTTATCATTGGAAATAGATTAATGTTATTATTTCCCATTGAAAAAAAAAAACATAAAACATAGATGATAAAACAATTAGATAATGCATGATTCAGGCTATATGGAAAAACATAGTTATTAAGAATGTGTATTCATAATTTTTAGTTTTGTATTCTTTAATGTATGCCAATATGTGCATACATGTGTTACACTTTCTTTTCTTCATTTTAATGTTTATTTAATGCTGAAAAAGAAAAGATTGTTTTCTTGCAAATGGATTTACGTTTTATTGTTTGCATGTGAATGATAGTGCATGTCATATAATTTAAAGATATTGTATGAAAGGGATAGGCATGCTAGATGAATAAATATGCTAGTCATGTGTTTTATGGGAAAGTTTACATTCCGGGACGAGTGCCAAATATGGGGTCTTAGAGAGTATAGTTTTCTTTTAAAAACTATTTTTATTGCTATGCATAGCATTATACTCGACCGAGTAACTTATTGACCATTGGAATAGATGGATGTATTTATGACTCTCTACCATATCCTTGTATTGATCTTGTTTGTTTCCTAAATGGGTTAGAATAATAGAAAATGCATGTATCATTCTAGGCATGCACCAAGATTCCATCTTTCTTGTCGAATTCATCTTGCTAAGCAATTTGTGCAAGGTCGGGTATTCTTGTTTGATTAAGAATCCCGGGGAAGCGTATGCTTCAAGGTTGGGTGGAAATAGCACCCAAATCTTGTTCTCGTCTTCATTCAAAGGATTGAACTGGAGATAGCTTATGGATTCAAGATCAAAGGAAGTATCTTATCTCATTATTGTATTTATCTTGTATCTAAGATATTGTTAACTTAACGCTATAGATTGCCTAAGTCTTGCAATGAATCTATGAACATTGAGTTGTATATTGGAATACTATGAAAGAGTACTCATTTTTGTAAGATTACTACTATTTACCTAATAAAATGATATAGACTTGGTAATTTCAACTTATAAACTTGTGAATTTTATGATTTACTTGAATGACATTATGAGTATTTGGAATGACTCGAGATGAACAAATGAATTTATTAAGGGAATTATAGATTTATTTGAAGTTAAAGAGTTTTCATTCTTTTATTGAAAGTTAGAGTGTCTATTTCTTTACATTTTGGTATCAAAGCTCTAGGTTTATAACAGTACGACCTATGCCCATTACGCTAAGAAAACATTCCTTGATGCAGGAATTATTGAATTGCAATGGGTTCTAGAGCTACTAGAGTTGGATCAAGCAACATGAATGAAAGACTTGATTCTTGATCTTTTGAATCAGAAGAATGCTAGGATGGATGGAATTGAACGGGAAGTTTGAAGGGTTGGTGAGGTTTGAAATGAACAACCTTGACAAGAGGAGAAACCTAGATATGAAATTCCTAGGGGTGACGAAAAACCTGATCATCGAGCTAGGATTGAAGGGGATCTATAAAAATATTTGAAAAGGATAGCCCCACCCAAGTTCAATGGTAAAACCATCGGTGATGGCGTTGAACCTTGGGTAATTGAAATAGAGAAGTATTTTGAACTCCATAACATGTTGAATGAAACTAAAGCAGTATGGACTGCTTATCAGCTTACTCGAGAAGCTGCAACATAGTGGGACAATGAGAAATATGAGAAGAAGTTACAAGTTGGTGATATCACTTGGGAGCTATTTCTACAATCTTTCAGGAAGAGATGGCTTCCTCAGTTATTCTTCGACAGGAAGATGACAGAGTTTTAGAATTTGACACAGGGTGGTATGACAATTACTCAATAGTGGGAGAAATTCACCAATCTCCTAAGTATGTACCATAGTATTGTTGACAATTTGGAATTGATTATGTGTTGCATTGATGTTTATCATTGATGGCAACACTAGTTGTTTTGGTTGTTTACCAGTTTCCAATTGGTTCCGGTAGAGTGGTTGATTATGATATTGATCCGGTAGGATTCGACTGGTATGCTTTGGTTTGTGGAATTAGTTTGGATCTGTCATTAATGGTATTCATATGTGTCTCTCGATTAGTTGGTTCAAGATTTGATGACTTGGGAGCTATCATTTGTTCTAGTAAGCCTTTTGGTCACTGGTTAGGGTTTTACCGGCAGAGCTTTGTTGAAAATCTTTTGATGCACGTGATAAGTGGTGTCGGTGCGGCTTCTAGATGGCTTTCAGGATGATGTTGGTTATATTTTTCATGTTCCAATTCATCGGTGGTGTTGGATTTGGTTTATGGTGACCTATTTTGGGTCCGGTAATATCTAAGTTATGGAATAGTTTCTATAACGTGTTGGAGGATGTTCCTGATGCGTTACCAATGGGTTTTAATGATTTGTTTACATTATTTTGGCCTAAGATGACTTGGTTGATCATTGGATTATGGGTTTGTGATATGAATTTATTGTATTATCTTTTAGGTGGCCGACCCAACTGTTTGGGTCTCAGGTTGGTATAAATATGATGTAAGATCTCTTTGTAGATCATGGGTTGATAGGTCAAGGTTATAGGATGATCTATGTGCAAATAATGTTGTAATCATATGTAGAAGGTTTGGTTGATTATAGGTGATCAAATTGGGTTTGTAAAAGAGGTTTAAGGTCTCCAGTTTTGAGCTTAACTAGAACTGTACTTAGGCATAGGAGATGCTATACTTGTAGTTCACTCTTCTTTCCAGATTGTAGTTTGATGTTTATGTAGTCGGCAAGGCTCCTTTTTATGATGAGCAGTGCACTCTAGGTTGTTGGCCTTTCTTGCATGTGCAGGCCCCTCATATTGTAATCACATACTTACTACATAAGTATTATCTGATTGTGGGTAGGCTTCCCACCATGGTTTTTCCCTTTACCGGGTTTTCCACGTACAAATCTTGGTGTCATGTGTTATGGATGGATGGTAACTGTTCTGTGATTTGTGTTTATGTTTAAATGCTTTATCAGTCATTCCCCTATTTGGTTTATGCATTCTAGTATTAAGTTTATGTGTTTAGGTAATAAGGATTTAAATGCTTAAAGTTCTATAATCCGGTGACAACTGATTCACCCCTCCGCCCTCATTTCAGTTGTCCTCTAGTTATTTGAGCTATCTAACAATTGGTATCAGAGCTTGATTCTCTCTACAGAAGATTAACCACTTGAGGAAGATCTTATGGCATGTAGCAGTTCAAGCTCATATAGTTCATCTGCTGCTGTTTTCCAGAGATAAATTCCTAGGCTTGATGGAACAAATTATAGGGTATGGAAGATTCGGCTGGAGACTCATCTGAGATGTCTTGAAAAGGAGATTTGGAATATCATTGAGAATGGTGTTACATCATTTAATCTGACATCTGGCAATCCTCCTCCGACTGGTTTGGATAAAGAGCTTGAGTATGATTGTAGAGCTAGAGAAGCCCTTTTGTGTGTACTTTCTAATCAGCAAATTATGGAATTAATTGACAAATCAACTGCAAAGGCTATATGGGACAAATTGGAGACTCTGAATGAAGGTGACCCTACTGTTAAAATTGCTAAACTTGATGGTTACCGGGTAAGGTATGAAAATCTGAAGATGGAAGAAGATGAAACGATTACTGCTTTTATGGAGAGAGTTAATGAGATTGTTTTGGGAGTTCAATGTTGTGGTGGATCTCTGAGCGAAGATGAAATAGTTTCTAAAGTACTGAGAGATTTTCCACCAGCTTATAAGATGAAGGCTACTGAAATTAATGAGCTTAGAACTATGGAAAACACCTCTGTTAATAGGGATACCTTGGTTGGGAAATTATCTTCTTTTGAGCTTGAGGAATTTGGACCTTCTGGAGCTGTTAAATTTGAACCTACTTTTCATGCACCTACATCATCTACCGACAAGAGTGATTGGAAAGATTTATATGCAAAGGAACTAGAGGATATGAAGAAAGAAGACGAAGAGTTTGAGCAACTTGAAACCTTATTTGCTAGAAGAGTACCTAAAGGACTGACACGAAGTAAGTATGAAGGAAAATCACCTTTTAAATGCTTTTCATTTAATAAGATAGGTCATTTTGCATCTAGATATCCTGAAAGGAATTCAAGATTTGAAGAAAGAGCTAGAAGATCCTTTTGGCCTAACCATGATTATCAGAACAAGCATAAGTATAGGAAAAACAAAGACAAATCATGCTACTATGTGGATGAAGAAGTTGTGATTGATTTTGATGATGAACTAACACAAGATTCAACTAGTGGATCTGACAATGGAAAGGAATGGGTATTTTTGGCTATCAAGGAAGATGATCTGGTACTTGAAGAGAAGGCCCTTTCTGCTAAAATTGAAGACAAAGATGAATGGGTAATTGACAATGGATGTTCACATCATATTACTGGAGATAAAAGGAAGTTATTATTTATGCAAGAATTTGATGGTGGTCTGGTTAGATTTGGAGATGAAAAAGCATGCATGATCAAAGGAAAAGGAACAATATCATTAGACGATAAGCATAAAACTGATAATGTTTATTATGTCTAAGGTTTAAGGCATAATCTTTTGAGTGTAGGACAATTGGTGGATAAGGAATTTCAATTATAGTTCAAGGATGGAAAATACAAGATTATCAATAGATCTGGTTTGGAAATTGCAACTGGTACACAGACTAAAGGTAATATCTTTCATTTGAACTCCGGTGAGAAGACATGTTTGATTGCACAAATTGATGAGAGTTGGCTATGACATAAGAGGTTGTGTCATGTGAATTTTGATTGCATTGTGAAGATTAGTTCTACTAAGGTAGTTAGAAATATACCTAAGATTGTAAAGCCCTATAATCTGGTATGTAAGGAATGTCAAATGGGAAAGCAAGTCATAATTTATTTTAAGAGTGTACAAGACAAATCTAATGATGTTCTTGATCTTATTCATACTGATTTGTGTGGTCCTGCTAGAATCAAAAGTTTTCAGGGTGATAGACATTTCATGCTAATCATTGATGATTATTCTAGAATGAGGTGAGTTACTTTTCTAAGGGAGAAGTTTGAAGCATTTGCAAAGTTTAAAATATTTAAAGCTAAAGTTGAGACTGAGATGAGTTTGAGGATTAAATGGTTAAGGTCAGACCAGGGTGGAGAATTCACATCTGGTGAATTTAATAGCTATTGTGAGAAGAATGGGATAAGGAGACAGTTATCTGCACCTCAGACACCTCAATAGAATATAGTTGTGGAAAGGAAGAACAAAACTATATTGGATGCAGCTAGAACCATGATGATGGAAGCTAATATGCCTCATATCTACTGGAGAGAAGCTGTAAGCATGATGGTATACACATTCAACATAGTTCATATCAAAGGAGATACCTGTAAGACACCTTATGGGTTATGGTTTGGTCATACACCGACAGTTAAGTATTTCAGAATCTTTGATAGTAAATGCTATATCAAAAGAGATGATTCCATTGGAAAGTTTGATCCTAGATGTGATGAAGGAATATTTCTTGGTTATTCTAATGAAAGCAAAGCATATAGATGCTATAACAAAAGATTACAGAGAATTGTGGAGAGCACAAATGTCAAAGTGGATGAGCATAATAGAAGTCAAATCGGAACTTATGAGAGAGAACTGCTAGTAGAAATGATCATAATTGAACCGGTAACACCTATACTAGAATAGAATGTTGAACTGGTTACTTTGGCAATATCAAAAACTTCAATAGTAACTGAAGATCAGGACAAAGGAACAAAAAATCAGAAGACTCCTAGGTATGTAAGGTTGAATCATTTTGAAGATCAAATTGTTGGAGACAAAAGCAAAGGAGTGATGACAAGAAGAAGGTTGGCAGCTGATGAGGTATGTTTTATTTCTCAATTTGAAGTGGCATTAGTAATTGAAGCTTGTAAAGATGAATATTGGATGAAAGCTATAGAAGAAGAATTAGATCAAATAGAAAAGAATAACACATGGACTTTAGTTCCTTGACCTATAAATAAGAATGTTATTGGAACTAAATGGGTTTTCAGGTTTAAATTGAATGAGGATGGACAAGTTGTGAGGAATAAAGCTAGATTGGTTTGTGAAGGATATTCTCAGAAGAAAGGAATTGATTATGATGAAACCTTTGCACCGGTAGCTAGGATTAAAGTTGTGAGATTATTTCTTGCTTATGTTGCTCATAAGAATTACAAGGTTTATCAGATGGATGTTAAGTGTGTATTTATGAATGTAGATCTTGAAGAAGAAGTTTATATTGAGCAACCTGATGGATTTTCACTTTCAGATGACAAAAACATGGTTTGCAGGTTAAGGAAAACTTTAAATGGATTGAAACAAGCCCCTAGAGCTTGGTATGCAAGACTGGATAAATATCTTTTGAAGCTTGATTTCACTAAAGGTAATGCTGATAGTAATTTATATTATAAGATCACTGATGATGACATATTGATTATTAAGGTCTTTGTTGATGATATCATTTTTGGAGGTGAAGATAAGTTATGTATGAAATTCTCTAACAATATTAAGAATAAATTTGAGATGTCTATGATTGGGGAGATGAGATCTTTCTTAGGTTTGTAGATTACTCAAATTGATAAAGGTATTTTCATCTATCAAACTAAGTATGCTAGAGAGTTGTTGAAAAGATTTGGTATGAAAAATTGTAAACCGGTTAGTATTCCTATGGTTATAAGTGAGAAATTGGCAAAGAAAGATGCATCTACATCGGTAAATCCTACTAGGTACAAATCTATGATTGGTGGTTTGTTATATCTGACTTAGACTAGGCCAGATATAATGAATGCAGTTTGTATTGTATCGAGATATCAAAGTGATCCTAGAGAAAATCATGAGAGTGGGGTGAAAAGGATTTTCAGGTATTTGCAGGGAACGAATGAATATGGTTTGTGGTATCCTAAAAATGATGACTTCACATTATGTGCATATATAGATGCAAATTGGGTTGGAGATGTTGATGACCAGAAGAGCACATTCGGTGGAGCTTTCTTTCTTGGAAAGAAACTTGTTTCATGGATCAACAAGAAGCAATCATGCACTTCTTTATCTACTGTTGAAGCTGAGTATGTTTTTGTTGCTGCTAACTGTACACAAGTTCTATGGATGAAGCAAATATTGAAGGATATAAAGGTGGATGTAATGAACCGGCAATTATTCACTGTGATAACTCTGTTGCTATTGATATATCAAAGAATCTGGTATTTCATTGTTAGACAGAACACATATCTATCAAGTATAACTTTTTGAAGGAGAAGGTGGAAGCAAATAAAATCATACTAGTTTATGTGAACACTAAAGAGCAGATTGCAGACATTTTCACTAAACCTTTGCCTGAAGAATCATTTGAGTACTTCAGAGATAGGTTGGGGGTTTTTGCCCCTCCGGTAGAGACCTGAGTGATGCTGATTGGCATCAGTCTGATATGCATTATCAGAGTTATTACTCATTCCGGATTGATGTGGTGGTGCTACTACTTAGGGGGAGTAGTCAGTTGTATGATTTAGAGGATTTATGATTGTTCTTTGATGTTTTATGCTAGATCTTTGACATTGATGTCAAAGGGGGAGAGATATATGTGAAAAACAAAGCTTAACAGAATATCAGTCAAAGGGTGAGTTTGGTTTAGAACTTAATTTCTATATCATTTTGTGGGAGATTGTTGGCTATCTTCCATTGGGGGAGACCTATTTGGCATTTCTTGGCACTTGGATGTTTTTCACATCTAGTGTTATCATCAATGCCAAAGGGGGAGATTGTTGGAAATTTTGAATTGATTATGTGTCACTTTGATGTTTTGTCATTGATGGCAACACCGGTTGTTTTGGTTGTTTACTGGTTTTCGATTGGTTCCGGTAGAGTGGTTGATTATGATATTGATCCGATAGGATCTGGTATCCTTTGGTTTGTGGAATTGGTTTGGATTTGTCATTCATGCTATTTAGATGTGTCTCTTAATCAGTTGGTTCAGGATTTGATGACTCGGGAGCTATCATTTGTTATAGTAAGCCTTTTGGTCACCGGTAAGGGTTTTACTGATAGAGCTTTGTTGAAGATCTTTTGATGTATGTGATAAGTGGTGTTGGTACAGCTTCTAGATGGCTTTCAGGATGTTGTTGGTTATCTTGTTCATGTTCTAGTTCATCGGTGGTGTTGGATTTGGTTTATGGCGACCTATTTTAGGTCTGGTGTTATCTAGGTTATGGACCGGTTTCTGTAACGTGTTGGAGGATGTTCCTGATGCGTTACTGGTGGGATTTAATGATTGGTTTACATTGTTTTTGGACTAAGTCGACTTGGTTGATCATTGGATTATGGGTTTATGTTATGAATTTATTGTATTATATTTTAGGTGGCCGACTTAACTGTTTAGGTCCCGGGTTGGTATAAATATGATGTAAGATCTCTTTGCAGATCATGGGTTGATAGGTCAAGGTTATGGGATGATTTGTGTGCGAATAATGTTGTAATCATATGCAGAAGGTTTGGTTGATTATAGGTGATCGAATTGGGTTTGTAAGAGAGGTTTAAGGCCTCTGGTATTGAGCTTAACCAAAACTATACCCAGGCATAGGAGATGTTATACTTGCAGTTCACTCTTCTTTCCGGATTGTAGTCTGATGTTTATGTAGTCAGTAAGGCTCTTTTTTGTGATGAGAAGTGCACTCTAAGTTGTTGGCCTTCCTGCATGTGCAGGCCCCTCATATTGTAATCACATACTTACTGCATAAGTTTTATCTAACTATGGGTAGGCTTCCCACTGTGGTTTTTCCCTTTACCAGGTTTTCCACGTACAAATCTTGGTGTCATGTGTTATGGATGGATGGTAATTGTTCTATGATTTATGTTTATGTTTAAATTCTTTATTAGTCATTCTGGTATTTGGTTTATGCATTCTAGTATTAATTTTATGTGTTCCGGTAATAAGGATTTAAATGCTTAAAGTTCTATAATCCGGTGACAACCATATTTCTAAGAGTTCACTACCCACCGAGACTCCTCCCTTCAATGGATGGCAATGAACGAAAATCTGAGTTTTAAGGAGTCTGGTCAGACCCTTATAGCAGACCTTGACCTATCAACCCATGATCTGCAAAGAGATCTTACATCATATTTATACCAATCCGAGACCTAAACAATTAGGAGAGCTTAACCAAAACTATACCCAGGCATAGGAGATGCTATACTTGCAGTTCACTCTTCTTTCTGGATTGTAGTCTAATGTTTATGTAGTCAGTAAGGCTCCTTTTTGTGATGAGAAGTGCACTCTAGGTTGTTGGCCTTCATGCATGTGCAAGACCCTCATATTGTAATCACATACTTACTGTAGAAGTTTTATCTAACTATGGATGGGTAGGCTTCCCACTATGGTTTTTCCCTTTACTGGGTTTTCCACGTACAAATCTTGGTGTCATGTGTTATGGATGGATGTTAATTGTTCTATGATTTATGTTTATGTTTAAATGCTTTATTAGTCATTTTGGTATTCGGTTTATGCATTCTAGTATTAATTTTATGTGTTCCAATAATAAGGATTTAAATGCTTAAAGTTCTATAATCCGGTGACAACCAATTCACTCTGCCCTCTCAGTTATCCTTTGGTTATCTGAGTTGTCTAATAAGTACCAGATGGATGAACGATTCTGAATTCAGAAGTTCATCTTAGGTTTGAGGACTCACATTGGAGCTGAAGTGGATATTCACAATCCATTTACTATGGATGAAGTTTTTGAGAAATCCACTAAACAAGAACATAAGTTGCAACAGTTGACAAATTTTAGGAAGAATGTGAATACTAAACCAGGTCTTGGGAACATGAATTTTCAAAACAATAATAATTAGAAGGGCAACAACAGTCGACAGATAAGGAATCTGAAAAGAGGAGGTAATCCTCAAGATAGAGGAGGAGTAAATCAGGGTGGAAGCAAGAAAGTGAACAATAACACCAACTTCTCTAATTCCAATACCAGGCAGAACTTTGGCAGGAATGGGTTAGGAGGACACCTAGGGCCTAGAGATGGATGTTACAATTGTGGGGGAAATCATTATGCTTCAAATTATCCACAACATTCCATAGATCAGAGAGGAGGAAATTGGCAAGGAGCATCGCAACATCAGATTCATGCAGTGGTTGACAACCGCTAGGAAGACTTTCAGGCTTCACCTATCCAGATGATGGGTAAGCTTTTTGGTCAATCAGTTTCTATTTTGATAGATACAGGAGCTACTAAATACTTTATTGATCCTAAAGTAGTTTATAAATTACCTATTAGACCTAATTATATATCACATGCATGGATAGTTAAATATGGTAATTGAGCATAGAAAAGGGTAGATTCATGTCTATTTTGTAGTGATTTAGAGCTTCCTAATTTCCAAATTGAGGATAATCTATATGTAGCACCACTGGGATCATATGATGTGATCTTAGGAATTAATTGGTTAACTGAGCATAAAGTTGTAGTAAACTATGAGGAAAAAGTTATTAGTTGCTTAGATGATTATGGAAATCCAGTTGAGATTCATGGGTCTCAAAAGCCTCTTGAATTGAGACACATCTCAACTATCCAACTCAAGAAAGTGAAAAGGAAGGGATGTTCCATTTTTTCTATACTTGTGAGTGACTTGGATAAAGCCAAGAAGAGTCCTAAGGATTATCCAGTTCTCAGAGAGTTCTTAGATGTCTTTCTGGAAGATCTTTCAGAGCTACCATCTAAGAGAGAATTTGATTTCTCTATTGAACTCTTACTTGTAATCGAGCCACAATCCAAGGCTCCTTACAAAATGAATACCACAGAATTGTATGATCTTAAGGCTCAATTGCAGGAGTTGCTTAAGCAGGGTTTCATGAGGCCAAGTGTATCTCTGTGGGGTGCTCCAGTAATCTTCGTGAAGAAGAAGGATGGAACTTGATATTATGTATTGATTACAAAATGCTAAACATGGTGACCATTAAGAACATGTATCCTTTGTCTAGGATAGATGAGTTATTTGATCAAATGAAGGGTGCTACGGTATTCTCTAAGATCGACCTTAGATCGGGTTACAACCAACTGAGGATTAAGGATGAGGATATTCTAAAGACAACATTTTGAATGTGGTATGGGCATTACTTGTTCCAAATAGTACCTTTTGGTCTAACAAATTCTCCAATAGTGTTCATGAACCTTATGAACAATATCTTTCGAGATTACTTGGATGATTTTGTGCTTATATTCATTGATGATTGTAGACACCTAAAATTGTCTTGTCTAATTAAATAAATATCTTTATTTAATTAATTATTTTAGCCCAATTCTTCTATTAATTGAATGAATCTTTATTTATTTAATTAATTAATTTATCCTCTTCTAGTCTTATTTCTCATTTAAATAAATACATTTATTTTATTTAAATTATCCTTTTCGTAAATTAAATAAATATTTTATTTATTTAATTATTCCACTTCCTCTATTAATAAAATGAATCTTTATTTATTTATTTAATTCATTAGCATTTTCTACCCATGACACATGTCATTCATCTCTTAATTACTACACTACCTATCCTCTCATTATTTTCTTATTTCCTCTACCCACCCTCTAATCCTAGCAGACCATTTATCTTTTACACCTCTCAATCTTATCCCTCCATTTCTTATAGTGTCTTCTATATAAGGAGATGCTTCCTTCATTATCAACCCTAATCAGCTATTCAACTTTCTAACTACGCTTTCAAATTTTTATATGCGATCAAGCCTACTCACAACCACATTTTCGTTCTTTGTTGAGCTCTTGTGCACACATAAAATCTGAGAGCAAATATATCAAGCAAGATCAATGGAGATAGGAAGAATGGAGATTCAAACCCTATTGGACATGTGATGGTATAATCTTTGTGATTTCATTCGGTTTGCATTGTCTTAGGTAATCTTCATATGTTATGGTGGATCTTTGTCGTTGTTAGGCTAGGGTTTTGTGGTTGAATCCATTAGTCTTTCAATGTTGTTGTTTCCTTTTTTACCATAAACATTTTGGCATGCCCTGTGGACATGGATTTTTGTTAGATCTATATTTTTTGCCAATTTTTCTAACCCTATATTGTGGTTTTGTAAAACAATTTGGAGAATAACCTTGTGTAGCTAGGGTTTTGGACACAAAATCAAGATCTTGGAGAGATTTGATATGATCTCACAAACGGCTTGGACTTTTTAAACCAAATTTTGTTTGTAGGTTGAACACAGTATCAAGAGCTCTCAATCCAAAATTCAGAATTTTTGGAGTACATTTTCATTTTCCATTAATATTTTATGAATTTTCATAAAAAAAAATTTTGAGACAAAATGAGAGAATTTTTTATATTTTCTTACATTTTTGGAAATATCTCTGAATTATACATAGGATCTATTCTTTGTGATTTTAATTTTGATGCAAAATATTTCCTAAAAAATCGGATCTTTAAAAATTATGGTTTTTCATTATTTTGATCAGATCTCACAAAGGACTTTGCATTTTAGCATAAAAATTGTTTTGCAGGTCAAGAACATTATCAGAAGTGTTCAGTATAAAAATTCAAGTTTTGGGAGCAAATTTAAATTTTGTATGAATTTTTTATGCATTTTCATAAAAAATTAATTTTGAAAGCAAATGAGCGAATTTTTTGGATGTTATTACATTTTGGGAAATATCTTAGAATTATACATAGGATCTATTCTTTGTGATTTTAATTTTGATGCAAAATATTTCCTCAAAAATTGGATCTTTAAAAGTTAGCGTTTTGCATTATTTTGATCATATCGCACAAACTGCTTACAATTTTTGTAGGAATTTTTTTATGTAGGTTTGGAAGGATATCAGGAGTGTCCAGTAAAAATTTCAGATTTTTTGGATCAATTGTGCATTTTATATGAATTTTTTATGATTTTTCATTAAAAAATTAATTTTTGGAGCAAATTAGCAAATGTTTTGGATTTTCTTACATTTCTGAAAATATCTTGAAATTTTACAGGTTCTCTATTTTTTTATGATGCAAAATAACTCATGGAAAATCAAATCTTTGAATTTGTCAAAAAACGCATTGTTGAAGGCCCCCTATTTCACAAAGTCTTTTGGATCTAAAATTTACCTAACTTGTGTGCTTGCAAGAGGGGTATTATTGCAAAACTACTAAGAAATATTTGTTGCAGAACTTTGGCAAGTTTTTTCTTTTGATCTTTATTGTGTGCCTTGTTTTCATAGATTACCAAACACTTCAATTGGTGCACTAAAATTGAAAGAATGTCTTTTGTGTCTTGAGCAATAGGCTCTTTTTGTTTAATCTCTAGAGGGCTTGCCTCCCCGTGTGGTCATTAGGACTACTAGTGAGGAGAGAATGACCCAAGTGGTAGCGAGGAAAACCCACCTCTTCCGAACCACTATAAATAATTGTATCCATGGTGAAAGCCATGGGTAACGTGTGTTGATTAGTTCATACCGACACTATGTCTCCCCATAAACCCATTTGATCAAATTTATTTGATCAGTTATAGGGCGTAACCCCTACCGGCTGGGAGCCTTCTGTATTTACAAAGCTGAAAGTGCCGCATGTATGGCCACACAAGTGGATGACCTTACTAGCACCTTTTTATTTTAGAAAGCCAAAATCCTTCTAGTTGTTGGGGCAGGAGGTCAGACCTTTGGAGCGGCCCACACACATATGGTTCTTAGTAGAGATACAAAGTTCACCACGAGGAGTTTTCGTGGGGACTGATGCTTGGCTGCCCCAAAGAAGTGAGTGCTGAGGGTGGAGCCAGTGGGGTCAAGCATCTAAGTATTCGCTCTGAATAGCGTAGCCTTTAGGGAAACCCCATGTGGGATCAACAACTATTGTCCTGGCCAACCATAAGAATTGTGCTTGTTTTCTTTTGAACAATCAAACATTCAAGATCAAACATCATAACATTGTGTCTTTTGTGTCTTCAAGTGTATGCAAAACATCATAAGATCAACCGCAACACACTACACCACCAAGAATACCACATAACACTAGGAATATCATCGGATCAAAAAATCATCAATAACACGCACAAGAATCAATACAGACCACCAAAACAAATAGGACACAATCAGGAAACACCAACAAGTACATCATAACCATCCGCAATAGTTGCACCAACACCACTTATTCAAATCTTCATCGATCAACACACTTAACTCACAGGAACACTCAACAACAACAATTCAGACTAGAAAGATAGCTTGTGGAGCACCAAATCATGAACCATCTAAAATGAAGATACACATGAACATCCAAAACATTCTCCCAAATCCACAACCAAAAATATAATCATACCGGAGCTCACTAGATCAGATACCAAACTCTTCCAACCACTGCATAGAAAGACTAAACTGCAAACCGGATCAAATAATATGATCAAGGAAACTTTCGAATCACTAAAGCCAATAAAGAATGAATTATTCCATCATCTCAAATAGATAAACCAATCATATCAATGCAATGTAATCATCAAAACACCAAACAACTCTCAAAACACTCAAAACATAGGAAGATGTTGACATTAATGACAACAACATATCCTAGTAGGAACAATATCCAACAGTTGTATCCAAGGATACACACCTCTTTTATAAAAGAGAATCCTTGAACAAACAAAAAATTCCACACAATAAATGACATTGTATCATAATAAAACACCACCCAACCAAGGAAAATTTGGATCCTTGGAGAGAATAAGAGATACAATTCTTGCCCCCCAAGCATGAAGGTCAAGGAAAAGTTGCTATTATGTTGCTCACAAAGTAAGTTTGAAAATTGGATCATAACACCATGCAAAACAAAGTCTCCTAAAAGGTAAACTACCAAGATTACATGGTATGGAGCAACATAATAGGCAAACGGGGTGCTAAGGCACAACCTCTTCACCAAGAAAAATTATAAGATTAGTTGTGTCATTAATAGGAGCTTTATCATATCGGTATTGAACAAATTCTTTAAAAGCTTTACAATTTGCAAGAGAATAAGAATAACTATGATGAAAGAGACAATACATATCACTAGATTTGTTCTTAATTATTGACATATCTTGTGAAAGGAAAAGTAACATTCTTGTCATATATTAACCTCCAAAATATTCTTGTAGCTAATTGTTCATGATTATCAATATGGATAGCTCTTGTCTCTTGAGATGCAGGGCAAGATATACTAGTGTAAGAAGAAAGATTTTTTTCTTGTGATAAAAGGATCGACAAGGAAGGAGGATTATTTGATGAAGAAGCATGCTTAGATCGTGGATGATAGTTTCTATGTTTTACAAAGTACCCACCTTATGGGGATCATCCATAGCTGTTGATGAATTGGGATATCCTAAACCTTCTATAGTAGATTATAAGGGAAGATCTATAGGGACATTAATTCCTTGTTCTTGTTTTCCAAGTCCTTGTCCTCTATAGCCTTGCTTTGAAATCATATTATAGCCAACCTCATAGGATGTATTTAATTGTGAAGGAGAGGGACTTTGATCATGTATCTCCTTAAAAAAATTTGTGTAAGGATAAGTTGAAGGGCCAAAGGGATGAGTAGATGAACAAGAAACATCCTTTGTAGGTAAATTATCCTTTCTATCATCATTTTTTATGTCCTCTTTGGTAGGCTTGAAAGGAGGGTCATCTAAATCTTCATCTTTTCTTAAAGCTATATTAGGAGATAAATCATGAATAAAGTGCATAACATCATCTTGTTTTAGAATATTTTGATGGCAAAGATAAGATGTTGGAGAATAAGGAGGATCTACAATGATTGAAGTGGTTAAATTAGCATGATTATCTTGTCCCTCCTACACTAAGGTATCCTTGTGAGGAGAAAATCTTCTAGCCTCATTAACAGAAGATAACCTAGGGGAGGTACAAGTATTGTTTATTTCAATGTTATCTCTAGGGTTACCACTTTCTACAAAAGACTTTATGTTATCTACATATGCGATGCATTTTCTTAAGAATATCATCATAAAACAAAATGCAACATGGATAAAAGCTTTGAGAAAAGATTTGCAAGTAGGAAATATCTTTGAAATTCTAATGATGGCATATGCAAGAGTACTATGAATGAAAGTAAACAACATGAAGTGAAAGAAGCCATTATGCGACACGTGATTTTGATAAATGTAGCTAAGAAGCAATGTAATCGCATGTGAAATAGAAAACCAAATCGATTTAGTGAATTTCATTATGAATAATGTAATGCACCCAAATTAGATCTGAAAATCAAAAGATGGAAGTATAGGACATGTCAGACTTACCAAAATATAATGTATGGTGAACTAGATATATGTTTTAGAAATGATTTCTAAATATGAATCAATAAAATGTATATGAACCAGATATAAAAATGAAAATCAGAAGTAATGCAAGTATAAGATACATCAGGTTCACCAAAATGTAATGTAGGGAAATAGGGCTCACTAGCTTGTATGGGCAAAACAGGAAGCTTGGGCCTATTTTTTCTTTAATCACTTTGAGAGGGAGAATGATCTACTTGGGTCAAGATGTTCTTAGGTACAAGGTGAATTTAGTGGTCCCTCGGGGGGGGTACTTGAAAGATGACCCTACAATTTAGGAAGAAGGATGCAAAATAGGGTAACAAGATGACCTTACTGTGCACATAGGGAGACAATGAACTAGCAAACCGATTTTGGTAGAAGATCCAACAAAGTAGACTATACACAACCTGCAAGACAAATCTCAAGCAAAACTAGAAAGGTGCCCATCTCGACTTGCTCCCAAAACCAAGGTGCCTTGCTTGACCCGCTCTTGACAGTTTCAGCTTTGACGAATTGTAGACTGTAGATCTCCACCTGCTTACACTATACCTATTTTTGTGATTTTTTCACCTATTCTTGTACATAGAAAAGAGGGAAAATTTTGGGTAGAAATGGGTTTGCCTAAGTCAAACCCCAATTGTGGAATCAACCTTGAAATTCAATTGAAAGGTACTTGAAGTCAAACCCCGATTTTGGAATCAACCTTGAAATTAAATTGAAAGGTACTTGAAAGGAAAGGGTGTCAATATGTAGCAGAGGCTAGATCTGAGAATGAGAATGTCTTATACCTTGATGATGCAAAATGATTATTTGAATATGATCACAAATGTTGATGCCATAACATGACTCCACAACAGACCTAAAAGGACATCACAGAGAGATGCTTGCATGATGGTTGTTGAAGGTTGCCACAATGAATAATATGGTGGGATAAAATGCCTTGAATGCTTGAATCAAATTTCCTATAGTTCTTCTCCTATGTTCTAGTATATTCATGAGAGCCAACCAAACCTAAAATGAGTGAGGATACCTTTCTTATATACCTCTCCCAAGCATTTCAAGGTACAAAACTCTGAGTAGAACGAGATACTAAAATATTTCCTACCTAACCATGTTGATTGTTATGTGGTTTCAATTTGGGCCCAATCACTAGGAATCAGGGTGGCCTAATTGGCCCGCTCCTGCGAGTGGGTTACCCTAGGTACCTTTCTCCCTCCAATGTGGCCCCAAATTCAGACTTGAGGTCCAAAATAGGAGGGAGAAGTCGGAACGAAATCATGTGGAATTGAGTTGGGATGAATGGGACCGGATGCAATAGGACATACATGCTAAAATAGGACCTAGCTAAGTAGGGATGCAATTTACAATTCTACACTATGTAAACTAGGAAATCCACATATTCTCATATTAAAAATTAAAAGGTTAAATGAATTAATTGATTCAATCTCACTTTAAATATGAAATGGATTGAATGTGGGATAGATTCACCTCCCCTTTTTTTGGAATTTGAAGTTGAATATATATTATTGAATTTAAATTCAAGATCTAGGAAAAATGATAGAAACTTCACATAAAATAACATGAACAACATGTTTCAGATGCAACATACAGACATAGAGCTAGATTTTAGAAGGAATAGAGAGGCACCTATGTCAAAAAATTAGGTTTGAAAGTACAGGACCAAGATGCTTAGGGAAACCTAGTCCTCTAGTTATCAAATGCAAACAAACAAGAAACTTTTGAACTCAGAATGTCGCTCAAAATTTTCTCCTAGAAGTTTGTCGTAAATTCACAGGATCGAGATGCTCGAGGCAACCTGGTCCTCTGCTTTTCGCGCCTACAAAATTTACATTTGATCATCATTGTCTCTTCTACCAAAATCTTCATTCATAACTTTTGGATCTATTGCCTTCACACAAAAAGAAGGGAAATGATGTTGTTGATAGGGGTTTGCTTAGGTCAAACCCTGAGTTTGGAATTAGCCCTTGAATTGAAATGGAATTGATTTGAATTGGAAAGATTTCCTTTTGAGGGAAAGGCTAAATCTAAATTGAAATGATTGATTGGAAATTGATACATTGATGAATATTTCTTTGAAGTCTTCATGCAAAGGTTGATAGTATCATGTTGAATCTCTTCATAATGTCTTGATCATGGATGTCATCTTGAATGTTTGAGATATGAACTTGATCTCTCCTTCACTACCTTGAATATGTTCAATTGCTTGATCACTTGAATTTACAAAAATGTTATTGGAAAATTGTAGAGAGATGTTAGATGGGTCTCCAAAATGAGGGTTTTAGGCTTGCTTTTAAACCTAACTACACCAAACGTGTTTGAAATTTTGAAGTGGGCTGACACTGAGAAAGTTCTCCTACCTTTGAAATATGATTGTTGCAGGGTCCAAATTTGGGCCCTTTTTGGGAGGACCAAGGCACTAAGGGTGTCTCAATCTAAGGACCAGGGCACCCAAGGCGTCCTAATCCTACCAATCAAGACTGTAATTTGGACAAGGTCCCACAAAGGTGTTGAAAGTGTTGATTTTGGGTTTGTGTGAGAAAAATCAAAGTAGGGTCAGAGCATAGAAGGTCGAAATGCAGAAGTGAGGCCTAGGTGAGGATGAAATTGTATAGGGATGCAATATATGACACTATAGTGGTGCAATAAGTTAGATGAGAAAGTAACATTCTATGGCCACTTTATCTATTATAGAGGAAAACTATTTGGTAGGAATTTATGCCTATAAGAAGGTCATTTGGCTTCAAAAATTATATTTAGATGTTTGGATAAGTTAAGGAGAAGTTTAGATTGGATGCAATAGTTAAAGTGTCATCAACTTGATAAAGAGCCCAACTTTCAATGTATGAATGAAGCATATAGATGTTCAATATCATTTGTTTAACAATAGGGTGGAAGAAGAAAAGATTATGTTTGAAAAGTTTAACACTTGGTGAATTTTGCATATGCATTGATGAAGCCTATGAACACAGAGAAGTTTAGGTGGTGTAGTGAGTGTATGAGCCTCTTCTTTATTAGTAGTTAGTCTACCTACAAATTGTTGAAGATTATTTTTTCTTTTACAAGGTATTCAACAAGTAAAAGAATGTTGAGAAAGGTGTCTCAACCTTGCATCTCAATGTCCTATATTTAATTATAAGTTGTATTTATTTACTATTTTATCCTCATTTCAAAAAGAGGGCGTCATAATTTTAGGTGGAACTTTTGGTCACATTTAGATATTTTGTAATCTATGCAGTAAGTTTGTAAGAATACATAATGTCATTTTGTCATTGTAAGCTATGGGTTACTTATAAAAAGTTATATGATGCATGTAAGAGCATGCTTATAGAGAATTGCATAATAGACTTGAATTTTGACCAGCTTTATGGTACATATCATGACACATTATAATGGTTATTTCAATGGAGATAATGAAGCCAAAATAGAGCACTTAAGTTGTTGACTTGCTTAAGATGGATAATGATTGATATAATTCAAAATATTTCAATGTTAGCATGTTGAGTCATCATTAGAGTTGGGCATCAAAATTCCCCTTGGAGATTTGGGCGTCATTTTTTAAGAATGGTATTCTCACATGGTTTATGGTTTACCATTTGTGGTTTCTTAATTTGTGTCTTATTGGTATCCACGATGGAGATGTAGTATGATGTAATTTTATAAGGGGCTATGCTACCAAAAATTTTCAAAGGCTTGTGACTATTTATTTATCGTAATTGGATTGTACAATGAATACATTGGCTCAATATTTGGAGGTTATTTTTTTCTTGAAAATATTTTCCTAGTATAAACAATGTCATTATAGATTCGCTTTAGTGTAGGGAGTGGTATTAATTTAGTGTTTTTAAAAAATGAATAGATCATATTTTTAAAGCATTTCTCTCCCCATTGATTAGTGTAGGGAGTGTTTCCACTATCAACTTTCTTTCACTACATTTGTGGACTTTATTTAGGCACTCTGGCCCTTCACAAACTCAACCATTGATGACTAACTTTAGTTCTATATTTGCTTCATGCATTACTAAAAAAATAATAGTTCCTAAGATATAATCTTGCAACTCATACCAAAAACTTTTCCCCAATTGGATCATTTACACATTTTATCCTAGAACACTCAAAATAAATCTTATATAAACTCTATCATTATACATGCATGTGTGATGTTATTCTTGGTGTGTGAGCATAACATTCAAATCTAGAACCAACAATTTTGGCTCTACATTATTCACGAGTACATAAATATAATCATTCAAATATACATTATCTTAAATTGATGACAACAATCCCTTGAAAACTACTTTATAACTCATTATCTAGAAGGTGATGTTGCATCTTAACACATAAAGATGAAAATATAACAAATAATATTGAAAACTCTGATTATGTTCTATATGAAAGTGGCCCTACTATTTTAAAGGGGCTCTGCCACCAATGCTTTGGCTGCTTCTAAATGTCTTTAAATTCATATTTACTCTAAATGACAAAAAATCCTTGGCCAACTTAGAAAAAGAATAAGCAGACACGTAGTGTAAAGAAAAGAACCACTATATAATATAGTCCTTTAACGTGTGTAGAAATAATTTAGCTAACAACTTATCTTCATAAACATAATCCAAAAATATAGTTGTAGAAGATCTTAAATGTGTAGTTGATTCTCCATTTCCATTATATATTTGAAAGCATGGTGCCACAAAATCAATAAGTTTTTAAAAGTAAAAATCTCATATGTAAGAGGAGTATTTGGTCCAAGTGTTTCTATTGATTTAAGAGTTACTCTTCATAAGGCACGACACTTGCTGAAGATTTTACAAATGGGGTTGCAAGTTGAGTGGGCTTAACCTTGGAGGAAACTCAATGGTTAAGCGCACTCGAGTTGGAGTAGTACTAGGATGGGTGACCTCCCGAGGAGTCCCAATGCTTCACCTCTATGAGCATCACCTAGATGCAATGAGTGCTAAGTGTGCCATTCATTCTCATGAGAGATGGGTCCTTGTGAACCACTACTCATGAATCATGGATCAATGAGTTTGACTCGAAAAACTACACAGTTGAATCTTGATAGCAATATCATAATTTGAATTAATGTGGTAAAATGTCTCCTACTTATCACTTGATGAGATAAAGGGGCTCTATAATGAATGGTTCATAAGGTATGACACTTGCTAAAGGTTTTGCAAATGGGGTTGCAAGTTGAGTGGGCTTAACCTTGGAAGAAACTCCATGGTTAAGCATGCTTGAGTTGGAGTAGTACTAGGATGGGCAACCTCCCAAGAAGTCCCAATGATTCACCTCTGTGAGCATCACCTAGATGCAATGAGTGCTAAGTGTACCATTCATTCTCATGAGAGATGGGTTCTTGTGAACCACTACTCATGAATCATGGATCAATGAGTTTGACTCGAAAAACTGCACAATTGAATCATGATAGCAATATCATAATTTTTTATTAAGTTTTCAAACATTTCATTTCAGCTTGACTCTTGACCGTTGTAGAATTTAAATAGACTCTATTAAGATGACGCGGAGGCTCGAACATTACCAAAAGACCTCAAATCCTAAAAGAATAAAATATAAAAGATATGAAATAAGAATACAGCCTAATCTAAAATATAAGAATTACTCAAATATTGAAAAATAAGACCTGAAAACCAAAAGCTAAGGTTCTTAAGATTGGAAACGTTCACCATAATGGAAGAGAATTAAAATTTTAAGGCAAATATACAACCACCAATAAGTAACTTCAATTAATTAATTGGAACAATAATTAAATTATATGCACACTGTTCAAAATAACAAGGAGATATTAGGACTTATCTTTGTATGCAACTTGGAGGATTTTGATTGGAGAATGTCATTTTGTAATCCAAATACTAATATATAATCAAATATGACGTTGGCATGCTCTGACAAACAACTAGACAATTCTGTCTTAGTTTGAAATTGTATTTGCAAAAATTACCCTTGTCTAGGATCCAATCTACGTTTACAAATATGAACTTCACATTTCTAAGTGTCAAGAAATTTATCCTAGTTTGAAATTGCATTTGCAAAAATTAGCCTTGTCTAGGATTCCATCTACGTTCACAAGTAAGAAATGTGTTCAAAGTGTGAGGAATTGTTCGCTTAGTTTTGTGAGATTTATGTTTGCAAGAAAAGATTTATCTTTGAGAAATTACTAACAAAGGATCTTCCCAACACCTGCTGCTGCTATTCTCCAGACAAAACCGTACCGTTTGAAAAACGCGACATCCTTTGGAAAACCCAAATCTGTCAAATCTGCATAACACGACACTTTTGGATTGATTTTTTTTAGTTTAACAGCAATGTAGAGTCGGATCATGAAGATTGAACGAGACTAAAGATCTCAGAAAAAACCATTACATTTTGCAAATTTTAAAAACTCTACGACTTGCCATTTTGTGTGAACAATAGCCAGGTACTTGAATGATTGGAATAGATTTCATGAACAAGATGTTTCTGCAACCCATAATATTTGGGTATATAATATTCTGTAGAACTCTCAAAATGGAGTTCAGGGAATGCATTTTGGTCTTCTTATATGTGTATGCACAACATCGATCTTAAAATTAGGTTACTTTTTTTTTTCTTAGACAATCATGCTTATTTTTCAGTTGCTTTGTTTAAAATAATAAATACTGGGAGGAATTCAAATAAATGGTGTCAAATTTTTCTATTTCAGATCATACTTCATGATCCATTATCTGGAAAACAAATAGCAAGTAGAAATAGGATCATTCAGAACATTACCTAAGAAAACACAGAATTTTACATTCCTATTTTTTATATATTTTTGTGAAACGCACAAGGGTTTGACAGGCATAATGTGCAACATGCTTGAACTGCTACGTTTCCATGCAGACCACATTTCAAATGCATTCTCATCCGTTAACCATGTTAAATAAGATACAGAAAAAGACAACGTAAGACATTAAAAATGTGACGAGAGAATAATAATCAGAAAGGTAGTTTCTTGACATAAATCTTTTCACAACCTGTAACACTGAGATAATGGGAACAGAGGAAAAAGATTACAATTTCCCAGAATTCTTAAATAGCATTATATTTCAAATATATTGCTCCATTCTTCAAACTGACAATTTGTTTATAATAGTTAGAACATGTTAAGCTCTTGCATCTATGGTAATATAATGCGTTAGGAGTGATTCAACGGCATCTTCCATCTCGAACATTTTTGGAACCATTTGGCAAATGCTTAGACAATCCAGCCCCGGAAATTATAGGAACTTGTTAGCTTTCCATTAAGAACTTCATATGAAGGGGGAAAGGTAGACTGTATACCCTATACCCTATAGTGAGCTTAAAGTACAATCAAAAAATCAAAACGGGAAAAGGCACTTCTAGTCCCCCAAACCTGGCAGGAATAGCCAGGTAATTTGCTCTCTCACACCATAACTACCCCAGGGATACACTGACAAAGAAATCAGAGCATATTACATGAAAAAATTGTTAAGGATATTAAGAAAGTCAGACCAGACCATTTTGTTCAATTGCAAAATGCACAGTTGAGGGGACTGCTTGATATTGTCAAAAAAGTCAGATTCTACGGGAACAAACTAGATCAACCAATTCCTCCATGCCGCTGAGGTGAACCAATGGGGGTATTCTGATTTGAGGCTCGGGCTTCCTGGAGGAAAGGATGCTGTGGGGAAAGCATCATGACAGAAGGCAACACACTTCTCATCCCATACCTTACACCAGATAGATTAGCATAATTAAATAGGTTAGAATTAGGGATAACATTAGCCCTGTTTGATATTATCTCCTTAGATTCAATTGTATCCCTGCTTGTCATAAACTCCCTAGCTTCAAGCGTATCAGCACTGAAATAAGCAGTAGTAACATCCTCTTTCATCAAAGACAAATCTCTTTCCCTTCCACCCATAGGCAGGTAACCCCTAGCTTCAAGTGTATCGGCACTGAAATAAGCAGTAGTAACATCATCTTTCATCAAAGACAAATCTCTTTCTCTTCCACACATGGGAAGAAAACCACATGACATTCCAGGAATGAAATTGGTAGCCAACTGACCTTGCGCTCCTTCACTGGAGGCAGGAGAAGCAAATGGAGAGGACAGAGCTGAGCTTGGCAGAAGAGAAAGAGATGAGTTGTTTGAAAGCTGTTGTATTCCCATATGACGAGGAGAAGCCGTAGTTGAACAATCCCCACCTCTCACGTCAATATTATCTGTAATCATTCCAGGAATTGAGCAATTGAAGCCTCCCATGCTACCTGCTCCAAAGCTGCTTGAGGGTGTCAACGAAGCTTTCACAACTGCACTATGTCGCATTGGAGAAATGCTGTGATTACCTGAAGCCTGAGGCATTCCCTGAATAAAAAATGTGAGTCCAAATTAGTGTCATATACATCACATGCAAAAACAACTATTATTTCATATACCATATAAAACATAAAATTTCCAACTATAACGTGAATCAAAGCAGTACTCATCCTGCCTTGCACACAACTCAGGAACCTTGCAATATGCTTCAATTCATTCATCTCCTAAGCATGAAATAAAGAACCCATCTTTCAAGTATGGAGTCACAAATGCCAAAACCATTCCAATTCTTTGCTAAGCTTGAAATAAAATAACCAATATATATTGGGGATTCCAACCAAAGATCAATTAAACGTCCCCAAGACAAACTCAAGAATTCACCATTTTAGGGCTCAACGAAGAGGCACGTCTCTAGATCAGCTTCATCAATAACAAATAGAACTACAAACCCTTTTAGAGCCCCATTCAAAAGAAGTGTTCAAATTTGCCGACAAGACCAACATGTAATACCAATATTATTCCGGACAAGCACGAAATCCCACATTTTGCCTGAGTAAAGCTCAACCACAAAACTGAGCATAAATTTTTCAAGCTCCAACATTTCTTCTTAGAGCACATTAAACCCAAAAATCAATTTCTTCCAATATAGAAGCAACCAAACACTTTGCCTTTGACTGCAAACCAAAAAAAAAATATCATTCGCTTACTCCTTCACTCTAAAGACAGATAGCTCACACCTCACACCATAAATTAAAATAGAGGAATGTATCAGAAAAAGAGGAACAATATGTCTCCACAGAAAAGTAAAAACCACGCATTCATTTCTCAGTAGATAATAGGTAAATGATCTACACCAAAGCCTTTAGAATTTGGGTGTAAACAATAAATCTCCTCGAGTGTAAACAACAGTCAAGTACTCAAACATAAAAGAACATGCCACATTGATTTGTAACATCAAAAGATCAAAAAACCTTTTAGTCACTCATCGAATACCTTAAGAAAAACAATGAGCACACCTGAATCAACACCATAAGTGAGTAAATAATGCCAAAGAATCAAAACCTTCTCGCAAAATTGATTTTAACTTCATTATGTTGACCATAAATGCAGTCAGAATCATTCATACATCTAATCCGCAAACATACAAAGGAACAAGGTTGACCATACATCTAATCATTCATACCAAAAAATGCAGTCAGAATCATTCAAACCATTAGTAAGTAAATAATACCAAAGAATCAAAACCTTTTTAAAAATTGATTTTAACTTCATTATGTTGACCATAAAATGCAGTCAGACTCGTTCATACATCTAATCCCCAAACATACACAAGAAACTAGTTTTCTTTAGCTCTCCGAAAACATACCATTGCCAAAAAGCTAGTCATGGATTGTGTAAAGTGTAAATCAAAGCCCTCCAACTTTTCTGTTCAGTTCAAAGATAAAAAATGTATTCAATATGTATACATCTATTCTATACACATGAAAACCAGAACATCCAGTTGTTCAATCCATGATGGTACACCAAGAGAGCTTACTGTCTGCAGACTTACAGATCATAGTAAAATCATCTACTGATTGGTTCTATAACCCTACCCGAGTGAATCAATTTTCCTCCTGACTATATAAATCATGTTAAAATTATTCGTGATATCCTTCTCTAACCCTAAAATAATAGGGTTTCTAGAAGAAATAAATCACAGTCAATATTTCTTCTAATTCTAAGATACTACACCCAACAACCTAGAACTTCCATTAAATCCTGATTCAGAGTCATCTATATATATTATCTATTAAGAATGCTTGTTGATATTAATCAACGCACAAACAGCTAATGATACATTCGACAACTACAAATCGAATTAAGCCAAAACATTTGTTCATCCATTGTATCTATAACCATGACCCTACAACATTAATGTTAAAAACATGCTTTACATTCATCCCTCAACTATAAAGCCATTAATTTACAAAATAGAAATCAAAGGGAAATAGTGTATTTGCTAGTCATATAACCACCTTCAACTTGAATGTTCGTCGATTCTAGAACCATATACTCAAGATCTAACTTATACAAATAACAGCCAAAATAATATGTTCTCACTCATCTTCATTTATCCTAAAACTGTTTCCTTGCAACCCAGGTTAACCAAATCATTCCATGACATGTACATCCAACTCTAAGAGAATGCATTTCATACTACAACCACAAACCCATATGCCACGTTTGCTAAAATCACAGTTGAGGCCATCCGGTTATATTACTCAAGTGGAGAACTGCATTCAATCCCCATTAAATCACAACCATAGTCATGTGTTTACGTACAAAAAATCGCATGGCCTCAACCTACAACCAGGAAAGCACAGCCCAAATTACATAATTACTAATCATGTGTCACATGAACCTACGGTCCACATCACACAAATCAAAGTGAAGTCCACAACATTCATTTATCACACAACACAAACCTGCAACCCACATTACACAGAACATGCTCAATTTGTTTAGGTCTGCATTACCCATTAGTTAAAATCCTCATTACCCATGAGTGGAAACCATGGACCCACAGCCCTCATTAAGACTACATCACGACAACACTGTGTGTGTTTAATCATTTAGGCCACAAATACCATCAAAAGCACACCAATTCTGAGCCAAACTACTCATCCTACAAAAATAGAGCCACAAGCCACATTTGCATACAGTAAAATGGTCCAAGACCATTGACTCGTATCGTTTAGAGTTCAAACAGTACATTTAGCCTTTCGCTTACAAATTACAATCAGAACTATGCATTCAATATCCTGTAACCCATGAACCCAAAAAAACATTAACACAAATCAAAGTCAAACCCAAGCATGATCATTCATCATATTAAACTACAAATCATGCAATCTATTTCACACAAACCATACTATCCCATAAAAATATTGTATACCCATATCACAATAAAACATTATAAAACTTTATTTTCGACTACAAACCTGTAACCCATATTACTCATATCATACTATCCACTGCATATCAACTCTGAGCCAAAAACATTCAATCTACAACAATGAACCCACGTTTGCATAAGATCACTCTAAACACCATTATCTTATTATTCAGTCTATGAACAATATGGAATCTTCGATAAATCAATATCTAAGTCACTCATTCATGTACCAAAAAAGAAGGCAAAACCAAAACCAGAGATCTCTTACCTGTGCCCTATAAGTTGTCCCATCTGGCTCAACAATCCACCCTGCTTCACCTGCCAGAGCCCTCAATACATCATTGATATCAGCCCTAGGAGGAAGGTTATAGCCCCCATACTTTCTCAAACCATTGAAAATCTTGGTAGTAATGGATCTCCTGTGCCTTTCCCTCAACTTGGTCTTCTCTTTCTCAATTGCACTTGACCTAGGCTTCAACTGATGATTCTGCCCCACTAACTGGGACTGAGCTTCCTGCGAACTGGATTCCTTCATTTGGCTTCCCTCCTCTGACTCTCCTCCTACTAAACTAAGTCGTCTTGCTCATTCTCAGGCCTCAATGCAACTTCACCAGAACAGCAACACCATTAGGCCATAACAAGTTACCACCACTAAGCCTTAGAAATAAATCTAGCATCAATAGGCCTCAAAAAAATAACTACCACCATTGAACCCCAAATAAACTACAACCATTGAACCTTACCAAACTACCACCATTGGGATTTAGAAAATATGGGTCACCCTGAACTTATACACATGAAGTCTTCTGTGATCCTGTTCTGGGTCAAAGTTGTGTATATACCACCCAATGACATATATACATAATGAGAATATACTGGTGCAGTTCACCTGGTTCTTGCTTGGTGGGTTTCATTTGTAGTTGTACTGCAGAAGATCTCTACAAAATCAACGTGAGTGGGGATATATAAACGGGGGAGGAAAGGGGTCGGTTGGATTGTACAATTTTGTGGACATACCAACAAAAATTAGTCCAGATAAGCAAAAATAAAACATCTTGTGGAATCCCGAGGTATGAGTGCCACGTTGTAAGCAGATGAAAAGGACAAACCATGAGAGTGGCTTCAAGTCATGCATCAAACACCTTACTCTTAGTTTTCTTTTCATTTCTTTTAATTATTTGACAGATTGTTCTGTTGTCAATGGGAGGTCGAATGAAATCTGCCTGCTTTAGATAGAATACAGTGATTTAGCCTATTGCCAGTCCATTTTAAATGTGTATATATTATATATATATATATTTAGAGTACTGCACAGTGGGTGGCAGAATTGGCTTTGAATTGACCTGGGCTTTAATCATTCACAGGCGGATATTTTTATCTTAATCCCAACGATTATTGCATTTTTTCTATGTTAAGCTTTTGTTGTTTAATGCCCTATTATACTATCTTGTGTTAGTGATATAATTATCTAGAATAATTACAAATATTTATATGATAAGGTATGAATATTAAATTTTATGAATAAAGAAAAGGAAAAGATCTTTTATAGTCTACGATGTCAGCTATCTGTAAATAGGTCTACACATGGGTTGCAGCAATATGAGACTACTTGGTAATCAAATTTGTCACACTCTTCCATTAATTCTCATTAGGCAAAGTGGTATGAGATGTTAGAAATTATTTTATGTATTTTTTAATTACTTAAAATTTAAAATATAAGATCTATCATTCAATTAAATGTGTTATTTTATTTTAATAATTTTTCGAATTTAATCATGTAGATTTTTTATTGCCAGTTTTTCTGTTCAAAGAGATTTTTTGTCATCCTATGATGGATCATAGAGTTTGATCCAAAATGATGGCAACAAAAAATCTACATGGTCAAATCCAAAAGAAAAATATTGAAATCATTACAACCTATAGAAATTTCATGAATTTGTATTATATTTAATATTGAAAAGTAAAATAATTTTTAAAAAATATATAGGATAAATAAATAAGCAATATAAAAATTTTGAAATTTATTTTAGATAATGAGTTAGGACTAAGAACAACATTGAAATAAATAAATGGAATAAAATAAAATGAATTGATGGTACTTAGCTCCAGGTTCGATGCTGATCTTGTTGTATCAATTATAATCAAATGTTTCACTAATATGTCTTAAAATCAAGACTACTATATGAATGTCTAAAGATTGAGGAAATCAATATTGCATGTTTTTTGTTTCATTTTGCAATTGGAAAAATATACCTGTGCACATATTTGAGCATAGTTCACTTATTTGAAGTTAGCTAGTTGTGCCACTTGAAATTTGTTCACCTTAATATTAGTGAAATGTGAATAAGAATGGTTCATGATAGACCATGGAGTGTGATCCAAAACGTTGATGCCAATATTCTTCACATAGTTTTTTACTGGAAGCATGCTTATTCATTAAAATGGACTATGAAAATGTCATATATTAATTTGTGACATGTTTAAAAAGAGGTGGTGTTTATACATCATTAAGGAGTTTTCTAGGTCGGTGGATTCACCCTTAGTCAAACCCTTGTTATTGAGAACTAGCAATATTATATGTAGGAAAAGATGGCACTCTCAACTTATCAAGGTCATGTCAAGTGAAGTTGCTAAGTGGATGATGTGTTGACATTTATTGTTGCGATGGATGTTAATGTTGATTTTGTTAACATGGTGGATTAGGTTAGTGATGTTATGGTTATAGAATATTAAGTGGAGGACCATGTCAATGCCATCTTCACCAAAGTTGGTCATTCCTACTCAAACATGTTCCCCTCTAGCAATTCTATCTTGTTCCTAGTGAGCACAAAGATGGTTGGTTATCAGAGGTAGAAAGGGATTTGGTTGAAATACTAGTTGTTGCAAACCAAGCTACCAATATCCAATTGCTTTTGCTCTTCCCTAGGTTTTTTTAAAGTGCAAAAGTTACATGGATTTTACATGTGGTGGATAGTTTGATGTCAAAAGATGTGCATTGGTTAAATAATTGATCAAAAATATGTTTAAGAAATTTTAATGTTTTGGACAAGTGTTAATGTATGCTATGTAGAAATGTTGAAGACATTGAATGTGTGAAATATGTTGAAAGTTAGAGATGTTGGATATTGAATGGTTGTTTTTAGTGTTTTGTAATATTTTATAATATTTTTTGTTTTGATAATAAATGCTTGAAATCAATTTATCTATCTACAATAATCTTCTAAAAATATAAAAGGACATAGTTATGCTACTTAGTAGGAAATAAATAAATAAATATAATAATTGAGCCACATCACCAAAATGCTAGTAGACATGGGAATGTAATGCATTTTTGTACACTAACACTAGAACAATCACACATGACTAAACATCAACTAAAGATCCTAGAAATCAACACCAAAGCTTGAAAAACTTCATGATACATCTTTATAAACCTTCTAAAGCATCCACAAATACATTCCACACATCTACATGATCACAAAGCTAACCCACTATTACTATCACTGTACTATACCACATCCAAACCAAAGAATGCTACCAAGTTATACATCCAGATCAACAATAACTCATATATGCAACAATATCCCCCTTTGTTATTGATGGCGACACTTGTGCCAACTCAAAAATCGTTTCCCCTTTGACATCAAAGATAAAGGGTGTCTTCTAACAGCAAAAAGTCAACAAACTATTTTAGGGTTCTAAATTCTCAATGGGTCAATTTACACCTCATGTTTGTGTCCCTACTCTAGTGTGTCTCCCCCTCATCTCTTATCTAGGTCTGATTTGTGCTAATTCTCCAATTTTGATGTCATGTACACCCACTAGCTGATTTCGTAGAGTGGTATCCTTCTCCCTGGGGCTAAATTAAGGTTCCTAACTAAGAAGGACCAAGGCGCATAGTTGGGCCCTATTTTAAAATGGGGTAAGGGTCTCACTTCTTCGGCGAGAATTCAACTTTGTGGCTCTGCATGACCATTGGAGGTTGGCCTAATCAGTAAATGACCTAGATATCCCTATACAAAGACATTTAATCAATCTATCTTATTCTAAGTCTCCATCTTCAAGCAATCAAGCATTCTTGCATCTGTGAAGCATCCATCATCAATAATTTTCAAAGATCTTCAAGGCTACATATTCTTCATTCAACCATTGTGGAGCAAAATTACATCATTCATATGCAAGCATGTGTGTGTGATTAGGGTATTTTCATGTTCATGCCATTCATACAACATATGTGATTACATTCAAAAAGCAAAGCATCATCATTAACAATTGCATATCTAAGGTATATCCTTCCATTATTTATTTCAGTATTTAGATTATTTTATTCAAGGTTAATCCCTAAATTGAGGCTTAACTTAGGCAAAACCCTATTCCCAATCAATTTATCCTCTTTATTGTATGCAAGAATAGGTACAAAGCTGTAATTTTTCAGGATCAACATAATTCATAGAGATAAATTGGTTCCCCTTTGGACAATGAAAAGTTTGGAGGACCAAAGCAATGGGCATTTTGGTCTTGACAATTCACGTTAACCTTTTGGAAATAGATCTAAACATTTACATATTGCTTAGGTCCAAGTTTGTGGCTTTGATGACTATTGTAATGTCCCTCTTTAATTTATCTTTTCCTTTTGTGCTTCGATAGACTATTTTGTCATAGCATAGACCATCTTGTGATGCCTAGATTAGGCTATTGTGGATTTATATGTGGTTTAGATGCTTTATTGTGGATATTGGACATACTATATTGCATTTGATATTGTTATTCTATGTGGATGATGACATTATGGATTGTTATATGGGTTATTATGATGATAGGTGCTCATTTGATGACATATGTATCTCTTTCTATGTGTTGTTTATATTCTTTTATGATGATTTGAGGATATTTTATGATGAGCTAACCTTACTTCATGATGTGAGATTTATTATGATACTGCTTGATTGTTTGTGAGTGTCTTCTATTGTCTTGATGATAGGGATGATGTCACATCACTCATTACGAGCATGATGTGCCATTGTGATTCTCTATCACTTGTTTGTATTATATATCATATATGTTGTATTGTGGCCTTGTGGATGCAAGATTTGCAGGTACCAGACATCGACTCCACATGACTTCGCAGGTTTGAGCATGTCTTATCCCAATGGAAAGTTGATCGTAGATGACATGAAAACCCATTCTACACTCTAGGTTTAAGCTTGATTACCCTTGTTAGTCCTTGTGCGAGTTGTAGTTCAGTGTTGAGTGATCTCTTGAGTTGTCTCTTGTTGGTGTGTTTGGAGTGTTGTATGTATTAATTGTTTATATTATTAATTAATTAAGTAATTTATATAGTTTAATAATGGTAAATTACATTAATAGATTTATATAGTTTATAATAATATATATATATATATATATAGTTGGCAATAATAAAATAAATAAATATTTGGTTATAATATTTAATATAGTTGAGGAAGTAATATTGGTAAATGAGTTTATATCTTTGGATATTAACTACTTATTATTTAATGGATTTTGGTATTATTCTGGACATTATTATTATTAATATTACTTTGTAATAAATAAGGCTTTGATATTTAATTAAATAACTAGCCTTTGATTATATCTATTCATAGCCTTTGGTTTATTATATTTATTTATTGGCCTTTATAGTTAATTGTGCCCATGAGTATTATTTTAATTGATTGATTTATTATTTACCTCTTGGGTTGTTCATATATTATTTTACCTACCCTCTTGTGTGATTGGTTGAATTTTTGGGTAAGTTAATTTAATAATATTTTATTCATAATTACTTTGGAGTTTGATATGGGTTGGTAAAGAATATTATTTTGTCTATTATTTTTATTGGCCAACATCTTCTATGGTTTTGGCTTTTGGTTTTCTATTTAATTGCTTTCTTGTGATTTCACGGGGGTTGGCTTCAGAAGTATTTTTTTGCGATTTTGGATTTGGATCGCTTGGAGGGATTTGGATTGTGGCTTGTTGGTTTGTCTTCGGCAAATTCTTCCTTTCATTATCAGCTTCTACCAGGTCGGAGGATATCTTACCTTTGCATTTTCAGATTTGAAAAGATTGTCTTCTCTGTGCTTTCTCGAGAGTTTTGGGGAAATTATTTTATTTATATAGTTTGTATAGTTGTATAATTATATTTATGAAATTTAGTATAAGGTTTAACTATAGTTGGGGAAACAAATTATATCTCTGCGTAAGGTTCATAGTCATGTATGACCGACACGGTGAATATTGTTTATGTGTTGTTGGCTCCCTGTATGTTAATTCTTGCTTAAAGATTAGAGGATTGGTCTTTGTATTCTAGCCTCTATATTGTGTAATAGAAATAGGGAGTTTGAGTCAATCTGTCTAAGAGTTTTCATGTCTGGATAATGTCGGGAGTTGTTTTCTCAAAATCTTGGATGAGTCTTGTATGCTTGTTATTTGAGCTTGATACTTAGTTCTTTAGGTTTGTATGGAGATTGTGTTCCTCTTGATTATATTTTCGGTTCTTTTGGCTAAGCCTTTGAATTTATTTTATCCCCGTAAGTTAATTATTTTTGTCTAGTTTTATAGCATTTGCGCTATTTCTACAAATGTGTTGTTTCTCTTCTCATTTGCGATGTCTTATTTGTCACATGCGCTATTTTATCTATTGAAAGCGCTATCTTAATTGCCAAATGTGTTGTTTTGTTTGAAAGCTCTAATCTACATCATAGAAGAGTTGTTCTATTTGTCATAAGTGCTAAATAGCAAGGTATATGTGTTGTTCTATTTGTTATAAGCGCTTAACTATAGAGTAAAAGTGATGTTCTGGCTTTTCTTCTATTTTTTGAGTCTTTTCCAGTTTTTATGAATTTGGTTTGGATTTTCCGACTGTTAGTCTTTTTCGAGGGCCTGTCCAGAGGCCGTGTTGTGTTTTTTGAATACTTTTGGATGTCCGGAGTAAGTTTTTGATGTGTTATTTGATCATTTGTTTAGCTGCAAGAGGAGTGATACCTTGCTATGGATTCTTTTCTCTATGATGTTGTGTGATCTATGTGATATACGATATTGTTTCTTGTGCTTATATGATGTTCTATCTTTGTTAGATGGATTTTGTGTTTGTGAGCCCTTTTTGTTTGAGTAGGGGGAGTGGGCTTCCATGAGTCTATCAAGGTCACGAGGAATAGACTGCTAGGATTCTTGAGTAAGAGAGCCGAGGTCTAGACTATTTGGATAGCTCATTGGAGTTTTTCCAATGTAATTGATAAGTGTTAACATAATAATTAATACTAGGTGTGTTTGGTAGAGTAACTCATCTAAGTAAGATAATAAATGTGTTGTGGTACCCATCTCATGGATCGGAAAATCGTAGTGAGTTGGTAGATCTCGTAACTGGGTAAACCATACTACCTTGATTTCCTCAAAGGTTGAGATGGTTCTGCATGTGTATCCTATGTGGTAGCATGTGATGACACTCTTTCCCTACATGTTGGTCCTAGTTCCTTATGTCATGTTGATGAATCGCCTCTGGAGATTTCTAAGTTGTTTGGCATGTGTTTGTTGGTTGTGTTAGAGTTGTTTCCTCTTTGGTTGTCAGGCGTCAGCTTAGATCTAGAGTGTGTGTGGGATCTTGTGTCATCTCCTAGCACGGGGGGGTGGTACCTTTGGTTCCACATGGTCGGGTGGTTGGTGCCTATCTTCCATTGGGATGTTATGCAGTGGATGCTTTTCTTAGATTCTTTATGTGTATGTGGATTTCTTCTCTCTTTAGTTTGTGGGTGTATATTTGTAGCATCTTATAGATCATGATTCATTAGACATGTATACGTAATTGTAATTGAGAGCTTTGCTCATTGTTGTAAAGACATTGTAATCATGTATCTAGTAGATGTAATAGATGTATCTTGAGAATGATTCATTAATTGGAGATATTGATATTGAAATAAGGATGTGTACTTTGCATTTAGATGATGTAATTAGTTCATATTGCTATGGTTAAATGAAGGGGTAATTGGTATTGATATGTGTATCAGATGCTTAAGGAAATGATTGGTTGGGTTTAGGAACATTTGGTATTGGTGCTTTAAAATGAACTTAATGGGAAGGTTAGAATAAACATAGATCATTCTAGGATAAAGTAATGAATTCGTGTATGGTTGTGTGAAAGGAATTAATGATAGTAAGTTAGTTTGCATTTGGATTATTGAAGTAAATATGTTATCATGTTTAGAAATGGATAAGTGGTTAGATAAGTAATGGCATTGAGATACCCTAGGGAAGATAGATGATTATCGATGTAATTTGTTTTATTTTCGCTTGTGTATCATGATGAGTAATTGTATATCATGTTAATGGGCGTTAGATGCATATGAGTAGTTGATTATGTATGTTGCATTAGTTTATATGATGTTTAAAAAAAAATGTTATCTCTATTTTGCATGTTAGTTAGTGTGTTTCTCTAGGGTATTTTGGCAGGCATTACAATTATAGCTCATAATTCCTTAAATTTTAGCAAATTTACCCTAATTTCAACATTTCTCACAATTCAACTTAAAAAGAGGGAATTCCTAACCAATGAATCTAATCAGAATTCTTAGTCTTATCCTTGTTGATTTGAGGTTGGATCTATTGGATTCACCCCTCTTTGATGTAATCGATGCCTAAGCAAAAATTAAGGGATTCTACTACATCTAGTGGTGGAAACCCTAATATTTTCACCACATTACATTTTGGTGAACCTGACTTCTAAAACCCTTATTTCTGATTTATGTTCTCAGATCTGAGTGTTTATGCATTTTATAATTTAAATTTATTTTTACAAGTTTAATTTCCAATTGAATTTCATAGATTTAGAGGTTAAATTCAACAAACCCTAATTTATAATTCTAATTTGAACTTGTGGGGTGCCTAATTTGGATTAATTATTTTAGATTTGATTTGGGAGCATTCTAATTTTTAATTTAGCATTCATAGATCTTATTTTTATCAAATTACATAAATTTAGAGGTTAAATTAAAAAAAAACCCTAATTTATTTTGGTTAATTTGATTTGTGGGTTGCATAATTCATCGCTTTTATTTTCAGATCTGAATTTAAACATTCATTATGGCATTTAAGAGATATAATTTTATTTGTCATTTCACATATGATTACATTACTTTTCATTTATATTTATCATAATCATGTGTTGGATAACATTTTATTTCACTTCACATTTCTTCTTTTCATTCATAGCACTTTGGTGTATTCCATTTTTAGAATTTACAAATTGTTTTCTATTAATCAACTAAATCTCAAAGCTTTTATCTATAATATATATTGTTTTATGGTAATATTTTTTAGGAAAATACATTACATATATAGATCTCATAAAAGCTTTTGTAGATCCTAATCCTAGACATACTAATGGAAAACTTAATACTTGTACCTCTCTTAGGGTATCTAATGTGAAGGACGAGAGATAATATTCCTATCAATGATCTCTCTAATGGAGAGAAAGAATTAAAGAGAAACATGGTAACAAATTCTTCTCATACGCATACCCTAGTGCAAGGGGGGCAAGATCAAAATATTGGTGTTTCAATCTCTCTAGATCCCTTTTATTGTCCTAAAGCCTATCTTAATCATCAAAACATTTATAGAGAAGGTGATGTTATATACATTTCATTCATGATCTATCTCCCCACATCAAATTAAGTAAAGATGATACCTTAGACAATAAGGATCTTCCTTCACAACCTATCAAAGAGGATAGGCATGATGATAGAAAGAAAATTCTCCCTTCCCCTTTGTTCATTATAAATATACACTTACACTACAAATTTTAAAGAGATTGATTATAATGTTCCTCCTTCTCAATTTATAAATTCTTATAGGAGTGGCTATAACATAATGTCAAAATTAGGTTTTAGAGGATAAGGACTTAGAAATTTTGAACAAGGAATTAGTGACAAAGAGGCAACAGACTGGAAGAATAACCTTGAACCAACCAACCTCTAAGGCTCACAAACTCAACCAAAACCCTACTACCAAAGGGTCTTACACAACACCAAGTCAAGCAATGATTCAATGACACTAAACAATGCCTTGGGTGACTCAAAGGCTCCAATATGTCCACTTACAAACAACTAACACTCTCAAGTCTTGTGTGACTACACACACCCTTGCATACATGAGTGGGATACTACTAGGCTTTAGGGTTTGATGGCCCACTTGACCAATTTAATACAACAACCCTTGAAGGGGTGTTCTCACAACACCTTAACACAACTGAAACTGTAGTCACATAAATCTGTCCAACTTAATTAAATAAATATTCGCTATTTATTTGATTAAAAATCCACTAGCCATCAGTTAATTAAATAAATATTTAATTAATTCATCCCCAAACATTCTTCTATTAATTAAATAAATTATTCAATTTATTTTAATTCATTCATTAAATCAAATTCACAATCAATTAAATAAATAAAATCTATTTATTTAATTAGAATCCCCTTTTCCTCTTTTAAATAAATTAAATAAAACATTTATTTAAATCATTATCCCCACCCCACTTGCATTTTCCTACAAATGCAACTTGCACACATTTATTGGAATAAATGAATTTTTATTTTAATAAAATCCTATTTTCCCTCACCCACCAAATCCACTTGCAAAATCTAATCCCCTTCTAGATTCTTCTAAACCCTTCCTAATTAGCCTAATCCATCCTCTAAACTTTGTCACATCCCTAAGCAAAGGGAAGTCACTTCTCAAAACCTCAAAGTCTTTGATAACCATTAAAGGCTTCAAGTCTTCAACCACTAAATGGCTCAAAGTCTTTGATAACCTTTAAAGGCTTTCAACCTTCAACCACTTAATCCCCAAAGTCTCCAATAACCATTAATGGTTAACTCAAACCCTCCCACATGGTTAAAACATTTGTTTTGACTCAACCTCTATCCAACCCAAAGGTCTCATCAGGCCATTAATGCTTTAACCAGGATTATCTCTTAAACATTTGCACAAAGGTTTATCCTTGGATTAACTCTTAATCCAGTGGGTAATCTTAATTTAGACTTGACCCTTAGCCTTTAGATAACCATGAGGTCTTCTCAGGCCTTTAATGCCTCCAACCTCTTCTCTCAACCCAACTCTATGTTGACATTTGTCACCATTTCATTGGTGCCAATTGTGCATATGGATCCCCAACTTTCAAACTCAACCCTTGATTGAATCTTTCAATCTCAACCATCCATTGCTCCATTTTTCCTATAAATAGAGCCCATTTCTTCATAAACTAGATCCTGAAAACTTGTATGCATCTAAGCTATAGACATTTTAGAGAGCATTCTTAGCATAATCATCTAATATCTTGTTATTTTGGTTAAAATATATCAGTTTAGCATCAATAGCATAGCATTAGCTTTTTATTTCACATTCAAAGCTCAATACTACAATCTCAATCCTCCATAAGCATCCATAGTGCAAAAAGCTGCTGAGAGCTACACTATTTTGGAACTCGGAGAGAGGAACAAGGGAGAAGAAGCCAAGAGCATGTTAGGAGGCATTTGGAGAGGCCTCATCGTATTTACCTTCCTAGTTAGACATTCTATCATGCTTTTGGTATCTCTTTTGATATGCTTGTGTAGGAAAGTGTTTGATTTATGATTTCTAACACTAACAACTTGGCTTTTCTTCTTATTTGTGTTGTGTTATCATTGACTAACCTAATCCTTTTTGCAGAGCATCATT
This sequence comes from Cryptomeria japonica, assembly GCF_030272615.1. Lineage (NCBI taxonomy): Eukaryota > Viridiplantae > Streptophyta > Pinopsida > Cupressales > Cupressaceae > Cryptomeria > Cryptomeria japonica. The sequence continues at coordinate 155,884,379 of NC_081415.1, forward strand.
TGGTGAACCTGACGTGAATCAAACCACCAAAAAACATCTCATTTTTTTCTAACTAACATGTTTGATTGTTGAAAGTGTCACACAGGTTGCTCTTTAGCGCTATTGAACACGTTCTGGCGTTATTGACACTTATTCTTTTAGCGCTATTGCCCTTAAAATAGCGCTATTGTACAAGTTTCAGCGCTTTTGTCACTATTCTAGCGCTTCTGTTCTTATTCTAGCGCTACTGAAGATATTTTAGCGCTTTTGACTCTCTGTCAGTTTTGTTATTTCAGCGCTTCTGTGTGAAATAGCGCTTCTGTTTAAACGCAGACTAGCGCTATTGCAACAGAATGTTGTAAAAATCACCTTGTAACCGAAAAATTGAAAGTCTTAGGCTTGTGGAAGCCCCACTTTGGACATAGATTTTACTAACTATTCATTGTTTTTGCAGGTTTAAAAACTCATCACTAAAATCACCAATTCTCCTTTGGTGCTCTTAAAACACTTTAAAAACAAACATTTACTTCCATTGCTAGTTAGGATTCATCTTTATTTTGGTGCTTAAAATCAACACACAAATTTTCTTTTTTGCATCAAACTTAAAAATCACAATCCACACTTCAATTTTTGGACAAGTAAAAAGAACAATCAACTTGTTTCAAAAATTTTGCACAACGATTTTTCCTTCAAGCAAACGTGTTTTCATTACGTTGACTAGGATTTCAAATTCTAGAATACAAAACACATTGCTTTTTGGAGTTAAAAAGAACACCATGACTGTTGGAGCAACATCTCCAAATAGTTAGATCACATTTGCAAATGCCGGATTAAAAAGAACAAGTGTTTTACGTGTTTGGCATGCTTGTGCAAAAAGTCAGTCGAGTGGTCCTACCTCTAACACACACTATCCTCTCCCTTGGCTCTCGTGGTCCTAGGTGCAAGAGAAAAGTGTTAGTAACGCTCAAATTTTATCTTTTTAAGAGAGGGCTGCCAAGGGATCGATACTCTTGGGAATGACCTCGAGCGGTAAATCCTTCGAGCCGCTATAGAAATCAGGTGAGAGCGAAAGCTGTAGCCTTGGGTATAGCTGTTCCTATAGTGTAACTGGCCGAAAGGACAAATGGGCCCCACCACCAGTTACAAGGCTTTTAAGTGAGTCACTGCAGAATGAACTTATGTCCAAAAACATCGAACATGACTAAACACCTTTAAGTAGTAGCCCACCCATTCTATTGATTGAGAATATTTGCGATATAATTTAGTGCAAGAGCATAGATGGTTTTGCTCCCAAGATACTCACCATACATATTTCCTTGCATAGAAACATAGCTTTTTGAAAAGTCACTTGTGGCTTGATAAAAGTGGTGACTCCCCCATCATAGGGATCATCTATTTGTTATGCTTGTGCAAGACTTAGTATATCACATCCTTACCTGCCATGGTGGGATTCATAAGGTATGTAGTACCAAAGTCAAAGAAATATCAAGATGTGGGCTAAATTTATCACAACTGGCCATTTGACCTTAGGGATAAAAAGTGTTTGAAGTGTGTTCATTTTAAAGACCAAGTGCAAATTGAGCCGACTTCAGGCTTTGGAAATACACCTTAAAATACATCTAAAGGAAGGGTCATATACAAGTCCATGGATTGGGTTAATCTAGACCCATACTCATTTGTGCCTTTTAGGCAACATTCTTGTGTTTGTGTGCTTGCTTTGTTTTCTTGTCAAAGAAAAATCAGAAAATCACTTCCCAAAAACAAAGTATTCATCCAACCAAACATCTGTCAAAACAACCAAAAACATCAAAAACAAGGTACAAACAACAAAGAGTCAAAATTTTATGACCATTCTTCACATCTTGCGAAAGAAGAAGTGTCATCAGCATATCAACTTGAAAAGAAGACCATTGAGCTCAAAGGCTTTGATCAAAAAGAGGAAATTCTTCTATATCAATCGACAAATCTTTGTCTCCCATAGAGTCTTTCTACATCGCATGCGTCTATACCTTCAAGGTAAAACAAATGAATTTGATTCAGAATCATTGAACCGCAGAGCTTTTATGCAATATAGAGCTCAGAGTTATCACAAAAATCAAGGAGGAAAGATTAATCCCAATTTCTTCCCAAACATCTGCATCACCTACAACACAGCTCGATAAATACCTCCAACACCTGAAAGGGAAGAGGTAGAGTTTGTCCCATTTGTGACACAGAGTTTTTATTGAAGTTGAAAACATTTTCATCCATCATCTCACTCATACATCATCACTTCATCATCAATCCGTCCCAAAACATTAAGAGGTTCTTGTCCCAAGTTCTCTTTTAGATATTGCTTGAAATCAAACACATCACATCACTTTTTAGATTGTTTCTACATCTAGGATAAGCTCATCCTAAGAGACACATCTACGCAGGTTAAAACTAGTTCATGAGTGAATCCTCTCATTACTAGGTAGTTAAATCTGTAACACATCTCAGATTTCTCTACACCTTATCACATCAAATCTTATCAAACAAGCAAGCAATTCAAAGAAGGAATTTCGGTTACATCTACCTTAAAAGTGTTAAGAGATCCACGTGCAACACAATTCACCAACCATCAATCTCTCATTTCAACAAAAACTCATCATCATTTTCACACAACTTCAACAAAAAGCTTATAAAGAAAATGGCCCAAACCGGATCACAGTCCAGGCAACGAGAAATAGAAAGGGAAGAAGAAGAAGAGGAAAATCTCAATGAATTTCAAGAAGCACTTGGAGGAAATGCAGATGACGAAAACCCACGTACTCCCACTCCTGCAACAATAGAAAGGGCTCAGCATAACCCTCTCTTTAATAGATTGTTTGACGAAATACTCAGGAGCAATCCGGATGCTCACTTCTTAAGACTCGCTCAAGAAGGAGCCAAACTCCCCTCTGACTTTGATCTTGCCCAATTAAGACAAGCATCAGAAAGACAAAGTCGCTATGAAGAGGAAAGAGGTAGAGATCCCATCGGATATAACATTCCTTGAGGTAACCCACCACCTCCTCCTCCAAATGAAATGGAGATGTTGCGGCAACAAGTTGAGACTCTCACCCAACAACTTCATAGTGGTGTCAAGATTAACCAATTCTCCCTCAATGACATCTGTCCCTATCCTTTTGACAGGAATCTTTACATGCCACCCTTTCCAAGAGGATTCGAAACACCCAAATTTGAAAAATATAGAGGAAAGGGAGATCCTCGTGATCATGTCAGAGAATTTCATTCCGCTTGTCTTGAAGTGGCATATGAAGACACCTACCTAATGCGCCTTTTTCCCCAAAGCTTGGGAGGAACAACCACATCATGGTTTTCCCGACTACCAAGAGGCATTAGAACATTTGAGCAACTCATCCAGAAGTTCCTAGCTCATTATTCTCATAACATTGAACGCGACATCACCATGGTTGATCTGTGCAACACCAAACAAAAACCAGGTGAACTATTCTCAGTATTCCTGCAACGATGGCGCCAAATGTCTAGCAGACGTTCTCTTCAGTTACCTGAACGAGAACTAGTGGAAATATTCATTTCCAACTTAAACGAAGAAATGGAATTTCACCTGGATGTTAAAGACACAGACTCATTTAATGATATGATCACCAAGGGTTTAGAATGTGAACGGGCACTCATCAAGAAAGGACTCATCAAAATCTTTAATGAACCAAAAGATGGTCCTCGCCCGCGCTTCAATAGTGATAAACCAAGCTTCTGGAATAAAAACAAGAATATCGTCAACGATGGGGTTGTGGATGCCCGGACTATCCAAAATGCACAACCTGTGGTTCGGTTTGCAGGACAAAATCCTCCACCTCAGAATAACACAAATGTTCATTCCAATCAAGGTCGCATCACATCTCACGATGAACCTAGACCTCGTCAGCAAAAATAGAAACGCACATACACTCCCTTAGGGGAACCCATTGAAACAGTGTTGCGACAACTCCTCTCTCAAAATTTGGTCACTCTACCTAAGCTATCAAACTATGAGCCTCAAGTCAAACCGGCATGGTGGAGAGATACTGAACACTGTGAATTCCATCAAGGAAGAGGACACAAGACAAGTAATTGTCACCGATTGAAAGATCTCATTCAGGATCTTATTGATCGAGGAGAAATTGAAATTGAAGGACATAACCCAAAAACAACCAATAATGATCATTTGATGTTCAAAAATCCACTTCCATCACAAGATCAAAGGGATCCTTCCACTTCCAGGCGAGGCACTGATACCACTGTTTATACGCAAGCTGCGTATAATTACACTGTAAATCATCTGTATGATGCCAATGAACAAGTTGCAACTATAACCTTCAAAAATCCCAACTCAAATTGCAATGTTGTTATGCATCGTGGCAAAGTTACCATCAAGGCAGCTCCACAAGGCACCACCTCCATCCCAAAGCAGTACAATCTTGTGGAACAATTAGACAAAACCCCTGCGCTTATATCCATTTTAGAGCTTTTGCGTCTATCGCCATCTCATAAAACTATCTTGGATCAAGCACTCCAAGAGGCGTCAGTCCCTGCAAATCTGAATACAGACCAATTTCAAGCCATGGTTGGAAGTCTCAAATCATCACCTTGTCTCACTTTTTCCGAAAGTGACAACTCTTCCTTCCAACAACCGCATAATGCCTCACTCCACATCGAAGGATTTATTAACCAGCATCGGATCAAGCGAGTCTTGATCGATAATGGAGCAGGCCTGAATATTTGCACACTACAGTTGGTCATAGCATTGGGATATGCAGTAGAATCAGTAGATCCTCGTCAGAAGATCACAATCAAAGCCTATGACGATGCGGAGCGTTCATCCAAAGGAGCTATGGTACTACCAATCCGAGTAGGGCTCGTAGTAAAGCACATCATTTGTCAGGTTCTGGACCTTCCTCTTCCATATAATCTATTGTTAGGAAGACCTTGGATACATGCCATGCAAGCTGTTCCATCTACCTACCATCAATGTATCAAGTTCCCACATAACGGTGTAGAGATCACAATCCTAGGAGATGCAAATCCCTTTGCATTTTGCCATAATATCAACCATCAACAAGAAATTACCGTTCCTAATAATAGAGAAGCCATTTCCTCCACATCATATATAAGTCCCGCCTCTCTTGCCAATTCAAACACCACTATGCCCAAGCAAGAAAAGCTTAAGATGAAGATCACAGAGGAAGGTCCTGGGGAATACAACTTAAGTCAACTCTTTTCTATGGGACAAATGCCCACTTCTCCTAGAACGCATGGTAAACCACAACAGGTACTCCAGTAACCACTAAACATACCAGCATGTGCTTTGACACCTTTCGTTCTTGGAAAGAGTCAAGAGGAAGAAACACAAGATGAGGACCTGGAGAAATGGATCTATAAAGATCCCATCACCACTGATATACCGCGAGTTACACTTCCTACGGACCAGTATGGCAAAGGTCTCCTCATTATGCAGATAATGGGGTATGATGGTCAGAGTGCTTTGGGATATTGCAAACAAGGACGACATGAACCTCTACTACCAGAATTCAAACCCAAAGGTAATACAGGCCTAGGATTTGAAAAGGAGATATTTCCTAAACTCAAATTCAAAGGAAAACCCAACAAACCATTATGTCAGCTTACTGCCAAAAGGCCACCTTTCATTATCAAAGCGACATCAAGCACCATCCCAACTACCCCATCGAGGCTCAGAATCCCAACACAGCCATCACCAATGCCACTCATCCCACCAAACGAACCAGAAATCCCATCAGCAACACCATTAGTAGTAGCAACTGTATCAGAACCTGCAATAGCATCTATGGCACCAGCAGTTCCAGCAGAAACCACTGAGTCAATACTACCAATACTTCCCGTATCAGATTCTTTAATCTCCATCAACCGCCCTACAACACCGATCATTACAAAGGTACGTCAACCAATCACACCTGCAGTATTTAACTCAAAGGACATCCCAGTATGGTATAGTAATCGGATGCTAGAAAGTGATTCAGAGGCCGACTCACATGAGTGGGAATTTGATTCAGTACAACTTAACACTTCAGATGAGGAAGACACATCGCCACCTCCACCACGCAAAGACATCCCTATTTATGGAGAAGCACAGATAAAGACCACTTGGGTTCCTGAGCTGGAAATGTCTTCCACAGACCCTATGTCTCATCCTACGCCTGATTTTGACAGGGAGAGTACCATCAACGACCTTCACCATAACATCTTAACCCTCACTGATACCTCTAACGAACTTAACCTAGTCGATGAAGTAATGCCCATTGTCCACCCTGAACTCATCAAATGGAACCAACCAAACCCCCCATGTCTTGACTTCTTCCAAAACGATGAGGCTATCATTGACTTTTTGGAATTAAGGGATAACCTACCAAGCGGGGATCACAAAGCTGGATTCGCCATTGAACTTAATAGCGCAGCATACTTCGGGGCGGATGCCAAACCTTTTAGCTGCAAAAATATAACAATAAAACATGGATCTTCCAGTGAAAACCACACTGTGGCACTGTTTGATCCAACAAAAGTAAAAAGAAAGAGCGTATCCAACGGTGAAAACCTCTCTGAGGCACCTGAGGATGAAGGGTTTGACATTCTCCCTGATAGTACACAACAGGAACGATCAACAATTCTCATCGACGAAACCAAAGAGTACAATGTGGGGACTCCTGAAAATCTTCATATCATACATCTGGCATCTCTTCTCACTCCAAAGGAACAACCTAAATTTATAGAGTTCTTCCAGAAGCGTTAGATCAACTTCGCATGGTCATATGCAGACATGCCTGGGCTTGATCCTAATTTAGTCATGCATCACCTCATCGTAGTAGAAGGAGCCAAACCTATCAAGCAGAAGCTTCGTAAGATGCATCCTCAGATTGCAGTACTAGTCAAAATAGAACTCAAGAAACTCCTAAACGTTGGTTTCATTAGACCAATTGATTACGCGGAGTGGATCTCCAATATTGTGCCTGTGGGCAAACCAAAAGGGGGCATCCGCATTTGTACTGACTTCAGAGATCTGAATAAGGCATGTCCTAAGGATGACTTCCCCCTTCCAAATATCGACATCATAGTGGATTTGACAGCAGGACATGCCATGCTTTCACTCATGGATGGCTTTTTAGGATACAATCAGATAAAGATCGCACCAGAAGATCAGCATAAGACAGCCTTCACCTGTCCATGGGGCACATATTGCTAGAATGTAATGCCTTTCGGTCTCAAGAATGCAGGAGCAACCTATCAGAGAGCAATGACCACCATCTTCCATGACATGATGCATACCATGATGGAAGATTATGTGGATGACTTACTAGCAAAATCACTCACCAGAGAAGGACATCTCCACATATTAGAGAGAATCTTTGATAGACTGGAACAATACCATGTTCGACTCAACCCAAAGAAATGTGTCTTTGGAGTAACCTCCGGGAAACTGCTAGGATACATTGTCTCAAGCAAAGGTATTGAGGTTGATCCAACAAAGGTTAAGGCAATTATGGATATGCCACCTCCAAAGAATATTAGTCAGCTAAGGACATTACAAGGATGACTTCAATCTGTAGCATCGTAAATTGTACGCACTCGCTAAGGTGGTACAATTTCACACCTAGTTTAGCACCCGCCTTAGTGCATTTTACATTCTGCATTGCATTTCTCCTTAAGCACTTAATTAATCAAATTAATTAGGTCTAAGGTCCTATTTCATCATCATAAAATTGGGCCCTTTTCACTAAAGCGCGCCCTTCGCATTTTATTCCTCCAATGCACCACTTAATCAAAAACCCTAATTAAGTCCTATTTCGAACTTGGGGGCTTGGTTTCGGGGTCAAAACATCTCGAAATCACCTGTAACTTCGGGATTCTCTCTAAAATCATCATATCCGACGGCCCTGAAAATTTGGTGAAAAGTTGTCAGGACCGTGGCGCCCGGAGTGCAACATGGTCCCGGACATTTTTCCCAAAATTTTAGGAGCGCGATCCAATCATAAAATAAAGCTTAACCCCAAGAAATTGGCGGGATATTCAATCTCTAGGTCGGCCAAAATACGAATTTACGATCTAGGGTTTCATACATAAAAGCTCTCTTTCCTCATTTGAAGGGATCCGATTTTTGTTTCCAGGAACTTCATATGCAGCGAAAGGGCAGATCTTTGAAGACTTCAACATCTTACAACATCTTTCTATCAAGCATCTATCAAATTCATTCATCCACTTAGGGCTTGGAAGACATTGAAGAACAATAGGAGATTACCGACTGAAGATTGGCTTGTACTCCTCCCTTGAGGGTTGGGTATGATTTCATGTTGTTTTCATGTCTTTACATAAGCTTCAATACATCATTTATTCATGCTTTGCATCTTGATTTAGAGCATTTACGTTATCATTTACAAGCAATTAGGGTTTACTTTCTAGGTTGCTCTAGTTTGCTTTCTTGCATTTTGGACCTTGCACACACAATAGGTCTGCACACACAATACATTTTACAAAACAACTTGGCTATTCGTGGAGGTGGAAATCACCGAAGCGGGGGTTTGACTAAGGCAAAACCCTATATAGCCGCCCCTCCCCCTTTTCAGATATTATTGCAGGTTTCGAGATTCGGACTGTTGAAATGTGGCGACTGATCAGCAAAGTACTGTACACTCAGCACGTATCCTCGCCGGGGTCTGGGGCCGGGCAGGGGTTCGGGGGCGGCAGCCCCCGAGAAAATTTTTTTTTTGCAGTTTTTTGTTGATGAAAACCGACATTGTAATAAAACCCTAAAAAGGCCGACTTTGTTTGTTGCCCTAAAAACGTATGTTATAAGTGGTTGGGATGCTTAAGGCATTGTAAGGTTGATGTACTATTTTTGCTGGATAATAAGAAAGATTGGACGGCTGTGTATGGTGGACGTAACCCATTCTGGGTGAACCACGTTAAATCTCTGTGTTATCTGTGTCCTGTTTTATTTCTTTATCTTTTGTATTTAAATCTGCATATAATTGTTAGTTCATATTTGCTTCGGATCTGCTTGAAACCCTAACACGGACGACGCCACGGGATACAGATCCGGAGAGAGAAGGTTGGAACAACACTCTGTGTGAAATTGCAGAGCAGGAGACTGGGACAGGGGCGCTGGGCGCCTTGGTCCTGCCAGGACAGGGGCACTGGGCGCCCTAGTCCCTGGGACAGAGGCGCTGGGCGCCCTGGTCCTCCGGACAGACAGTTTGCAGACAGTTTCCAGACAGTGTTTTAGAGTGCAGAACAGTGGTTTCCGGTGCAGTTTTCAGGATAGTGGCGCCCGCGCTCCCGTCTCGAACATTTTCAGTCCGATTTTGACTCCGGGTACATATCTGTATTCTTATTTCATCCTTGTACTTACAGTTGTTCATTGTTTAATCTCAATTCTGCAATCTTGTTGTTGGTTCATACTTGCATTTTGAGATTAGGGTTTGAACTTGCATTACTTGATCTTACAATTTCAACAAGGGAATAGAAATCCTAATAGATATCCCATGGCTCTCTCTTTCACCAAAAGAAGTAGCCAATTGTGTGATATCTCTAGGCTCTTTCGTATTCCATAATGTGTGTCAAAAGGTAGGATTAGGGCATGATTAACCTAGTCTCGCTTTTTCCCCTACACATTTTGGTGAACCCGACGTGAATCTATCATTGCTTCCTCTTGCATTGCATTTATTAGATCTAGATCTAGATTTAGTGTGTTTTCATTTCATTTTCATTAAAGAAAAAAAAAAAAAAGTGTGTTTCTTTGCATTTTGTGTTTAAATTTTATGCAATCTTTTCAAAATGTCAGATTTTTATTTGCAAAATGTTCATGCTTTTGATGATTATTATGAGTATAGCCAAGATGAATTAGATGAAGCTTTAGATGAGTTTTTAAACCCTAAGGATGCTAAACCTTCATTTTACCAAAAACTCATAAACCTTGTTACTATGCCATTTAGGTGTGATGAGAAAGATAAGTCGAATGATTCCTCTCAAGGATACATTCCTATCAACTCTTCCCCTGAATCTAGTAACATGGTTGTTTTCAATAATCCCCTCTATGAGGAGATGTCTCCTTTCGAATTAAAAGACAAACCTTTTAACCGATATGATCATGCTTTGTTGGATGATGCTCTTGATGACTTTGTGGCTTTATCGAAATCTTTAAACAAGAACAAGGCCTCTAAATTGGTTAACATGATAAACTTGAATGAACATAATAAGCCTCTCTTTGAAGTCCAAGGTGCTTATCCTTCTCCCACCTTTCAAGTTCTTAAGTCACCTCTCCTTACTGTCCAAGGAAGGTATGATCATGATTCCTTTCGTACCCCAAATAAACCAATCATCACCGTGCAAGGAAGAAAACCTGTAAGTCCTTACAGTTATGCTAAACAAATAACTAGAGAGAGTTATCATGTGGTTGCCCATACCTATCATACCAGAAATAATAGGCAACCTAATCCTCCTCCTGTTATTCCAGTCTCTCTTCCTAATCCTCAACCAATTCTTCCTCAAGCTCCCCGTATTTTGCAAGTTATGGGTAAGGAATATGATCTCATAGAACAACTTAAAGCTACCCCTGCTAAGATATCCCTTTGGGATTTGATTCAAACTTCTTCCGCTTATCATGGAATGTTACAAGATGCCTTGAAAGATTTGAATGTTCCTCCACCGAATACATCTAGTAATATAGCATCTTTTGTTAACTCTGTGATGAATCCTAAAGCTCAAATTGTGTTTACCCAAGATGAGTTGCCTACTAGTGAAATTCAACAACAATATGATTCCTTGATGATTGTGGTTGTCATGAAAGACATTGCTATAAGACGAACACTAGTAGATAATGGCTCTGGCCTTAATGTGTGTAGCATTAATTTATTGCATAAGATGAATGTGGATACGTCTCTTATTGAGCCTGACTCTCATCCCATTCGTGGCTTTGACAATGTGGCTAAGACTTCATTAGGTATCATCACCTTACCTCTCATAGTGGGACCTGTTACTTTGCCTACTCCTATCCATGTTATGCCGGGAAATTTAACATATAACTTGTTATTAGGGAGGCCTTGGATTCATAGCATGCAAGCTGTCCCCTCTACATTGCATAGACAAGTTAAATTCGTTTATAACAATAAGACATACACTTTGATGGGTGATACTAATTTTCAAGCTTGTCTACAAACATCTACTTCCAAAGGGAGTTCTTCTAAGCCATCCTCGTCTAGTGATGACTCTTTAAACAAGAAACCTATCGATGAATCCTCGCTCTCCGATGATTGGAATTCTTTGGATGAGTCTGGAGCTCCTGAAGAGGATCCTTCTCGACTTGAAACTACACATAAACAGGATTTTGATCCTAAGAAGGTTCTCGTAGAGGATGATTGGGGATCTCTTGATTTTAACCCTACCTTTGTAGGTGAATATAAGGTTCCTTCTAGAGAAATTAAAATTGAAAAGAAGGAAGAAGCTGAAAATCATAAAGTTGAAAAGAAGGAAGAAGCTGAAAATCATAAAGTTGAAAAGAAAGAAGAAGCTAAAAATCAATCAACCTTACCTGAATCTATGAGTAATAATTTTGTGGCCGCTTCTCAAACTTCTTCTCCTCACATCTATAATTATGAAGAGTTTGATTCTTTGTCTTATGAAAAACCACCTTCTCTTCCTGAAATGGCTGATCGTTATGGTCGTGGTTTTCGCATTTTTGCTAAACATGGGTATCATGGAAAGGGTTGTGGTGCTCATGAACAAGGGATAAGAATTCCTCTAGAGACTAATTTTCACAATTATGCCTTTGGACTTGGCTATAATCCCTGCAGACGTACTAAAGCTTCTAAAAGACCATGCATTAGTGTTAATGCTATTTCTACATCTCTATCAATGCAACACCCTGAGTATATTGATGGGGATCCTTCGGGTGACTGTGCTTTGGATATCTTCCCTACCGACAATGCTTTAGCTGAGTTCTTGGGAGCCTATGACACTCTTCCTCGTTATCATCACAATAGGGGACTCCCTTATTATTTGAACACTAAAGCCTATTTTGGAAAAGAGATTGATAATGACGAGATTGTGAAAGAATTCCCTCAGTTAAAGGATACTCCTCTACAAAGTAATCTTCTCATAAGTGACACCACTGATGTTAAGATGGATCCTTGCAATAAAGAGAAAGTCATTAAAATTGGGAAATGTTTGGATGAAGAGGAACAGAAACAATATGAAGAACTATTGCATGAATTCCCTGAGATCTTTGCTTGGGCATATTCTGACATGCCTGGTATAGATCCTAAGATCGTTACTCATAATATTGTCTTAGTTCCTGATGCTAAGCCCGTGAAACAAAAGATTCGAAAAATGAATCCTAAGGTGGCTCTGCTTGTTAAGGCTGAGATTGAAAAATTATTGGAGGCTGGATTTATCCGCCCTATTGACTATTCCCCATGGATTTCAAATATTGTCGCTGTGGCTAAACCAGATAACAAAATAAGAATGTGTACTGACTTTCGAGATTTGAATAAAGCTTCCTTGAAAGATGATTTCCCTCTTCCAAACATTGACATGATAGTTGATTCTACGGCAGGACATGCCTTGTTATCCTTCATGGATGGTTTTTCAGGCTACAATCAAATTTTTATTAACCCTCAAGATCAATTCAAAACTGCTTTCACCACTCCTTGGGGTACGTTTTGTTGGATAATGATGCCTTTTGGACTTAAAAACGCCGGTGCGACTTATCAACAAGCGATGACCCTTATCTTTCATGATTATATGCATAAGATTTTAGAGGATTATGTTGATGATATTTTGGCCAAATCCTTTCTTCGCATGGATCATGTTAAAGTCCTTCGTCAAATCTTTGAAAGAATTCATAAATATCACATGCGCTTGAATCCCTGAAAATGTGTTTTTGGTGTGGATAGTGGAAAACTATTAGGGTTCATAGTTTTGCATTGTGGGATTGAGGTGGATACCAAGAAAATAGATGCTATTGTCAACATGCCACCTCCTAGAAATGTGTCTCAACTTAAAAGCTTACAAGGAAAGATTCAAGCTATTCGTAGGTTCGTGTCTCAGCTTGCGGATCGTACCTTTCCTTTTACTCAACTTCTTAAAAAGGATATCACTTTTCAATGGAATGAGGATTGTCAGCAAGCATTTGAAGATTTAAAAGTGTATTTGGCTAGTCCTCCTATTCTTCAACCTGCCGAACCTTCTAAACCCTTCCTTCTATATACAACTGCTTCCTCTTATGCTCTCGTAGCATTGTTGGCACAACATGATAAAGATGGTAAGGAATGTCCGGTTTATTGCATAAGTCGTACCTTACTCGATTATGAGACCCGATATTCTGCGATAGAAAGACAATGCTTGGCCTTGGTATTTGCAAATCAGAAATTGAGACATTATCTTTTGAATTCAGAAGTCCATGTCAGGGTAAAGTTTGATCCTTTGAAGCATCTTTTCTCTAAAACTGATTTATCAGGACGTCTAGCTGAGTGGGTTATGATGTTAACTGAATTTGACCTTAAATTTGTTTCACAAAGAGCAATTAAAGGACAAGCGTTGACCGATCACTTAGTTGAGGCCCCTTCACCTTTCTCCTTCCCTAACCCTGAGTCTTTTCCTGACGACTTCATTCTTTCTATAGAGAAAGATGAAACTTGGGAGTTATACTTTGATGGCTCTAAGTGTCGTATGGGATCGGGGGCAGGGGTTGTTCTGATTTCTCCTACGAAGAAGTCCATTCCTTTATCATATCGCCTAAATTTCCTGTGTACCAATAACATTGCTGAGTATGAGGCTCTTATAGCGGGAATAAAAGCAGCCTTAGCTTTGAATATAAAACACATACATATCTATGGAGATTCGCAATTGATTATAAGACAAGTAACAGGAATATATCAAGCAAAACAAGACAAATTATCACAATATAAAGACCTTGCTGTCTCTTTATTACAAAATTTTGATTCTTATACTATGGAACCCGTTCCTCGAAAAGATAATCGACATGCGGATGCAATGGCATGTGTGGCTTCTCTTGTATCTTTAGAGGACCCTGTGGTTGATCTTAAATTTGTTATTCACAACCTTATTTCTCCAGCTATTGTAGACGATTCTAGTCTGGTAACATGTTGTGACTTTGTAGACTCAGACGAATGGTACTCGCATATCGTAAGATATTTGACTGATGGTACCTTTCCTGATTCTGCTAATAGGAACACTAGGGCTAGAATCCGCAAGCTGTCTGCTAGGTATATCATTCTTTCTAATGTCCTTTACCGAAGGGGTTATGATGGTCTTCTCCTTCGTTGTCTTAACAAGTCAGAAATCCCTGTTGCTCTTGAAGAGGCACATTCAGGTGCCTGTGGGGGGCATTTTGGGGGCAAATCCTTGGTTCATAGATTGCTTCGTATGGGATACTATTGGAAAACTATGCAGAAGGATTCCTTTTCATTTGTTAAAAAATGTCATCAATGTCAACAACACAATAATCTGATTCATGCTCCTGCCTAAGAACTCCGTTCTCAAGTAGCTTCTTGGCCTTTCTCCGCATGGGGTTTGGATCTTATTGGAAAAATCTCTCCTCCTTCATCTCAAGGACACACCTTCATTATAACCGCAACAGATTACTTTACAAAGTGGGTAGAAGCTCTTCCCCTTCGCTCTACTACTGCCGAAGTGATTTGTCAATTTCTTCTAGAAAACATCATTTCTCGATTCGGGATACCTTCTACTATTATCTCAGATAATGGGACATTGTTTAAGAACAAGGACGTGAAGAAATTCCTCGAGAAGTATCATATCAAACATCGATTTTCTACACCATACTATCCTCAATCAAATGGTCAAGCCGAATCATCCAATAAGATAATTGAACAAATTCTTCGCAAAACCGTGAATAAGCATGGTAAGGATTGGAGTAACCAGCTGATCTATGCTCTTTGGGCCTACCAAACGAGTGTACGAATTGCTACGGGAACTACTCCTTATAATCTTGTTTATGGTGCTGATGCTATTATGCCCTTAGAATTAGAGATTCCATCACTTAGGGTTTCTCTCAAAGGTATAGTAGATGATGACTCTTATAGAGAACAACGACTTCAACAGCTTGAGATGGTTGATGAACAGCGTATAAACGCTCTTGAGCATATTCAAGCGTATCACAAAACTCTACAACGAAGCTATAATGATAAGGTCATTCAACATTCCTTCTCAGTAGGCGACTTAGTCCTTTATGAGAATCAGCGCAATGTGAATGCCTTACCTGCAGAAAAGGGAAAATTTAGTCCTAATTGGCTTGGACCATATATCGTTATTGAGGGTTATGGATCAGGTGCTTACAAAATAGCGGATGTAGACGGTACACCTCTTAAAGAACCTATTAATGCTATGCACTTGCGTAGATATTATGCTTAATTCTTCATTCTTCATCTATCTTCCTTTTCAATTCTTCAACATTGGATAATATGTTAGTATCTCTTAATTAAAGCAAAATAGAATTAAATGTTATGTTGTTTAATCTATATTGCTTCGTTCCTGACAAGCATGTCTTCTTACTTTATAGTTTGTCTTGAATTCATTTATGTAAATTGTAAAAGGTTTACATTTCTCATTATGCTAGCATATTATACAATGTCTTTATGTATTAAGTAGAATTGTATCATGTTGTGTTTAAGTTCAAAATTAAATCACATTAGTTATATGATTCTTAGACTTAATGCATATTTCTTCCTTATCATCAATGTAGCACTTGATTAAATATTTTAATTAAGTCACACATGTATAAATTTAATCATGGAGCATTGAGAAATCAATCACATGGAAATTAAATTCTGAACATACATGTACATTTACCAAATGAATTAGATTTAATCAAAACAAAATATACATTGTTTTAAGCATTAAAGATAACACATTTGAGACAAAAGATAAGCATGTATATATACATATATATGTGTGGATCGTATACAAATCTAGGTCACTGTACATCATAAAATCATCTCCTATCCCTAGGGCTAGTGGCTGGAGAGTGTCGACTGGATGCTCCCTCCTGGTCTGGCAGTGAAGGTGGACCCATGGGTGTGTAGCGCGATACAGATCGTGAGTGACTCCGAGAGGAACTCCTATGATCCCTATCCATAAGGATCGCACGATAGGTGGTAGCCTCGGTCTGAGCCGCTGCTAGATCTTGCCGCGCCTGCTGGAGGTCCTCTGATAGGACTCTCTCTCTCTGCTGCGCCCGCTGGACGTGCTCTGATAAGAATCTCTCTCTCTCTCCCTCCATATATCTACCTGTACTCGGAATGGGGAAAACAAATCCTCATGCCGACCCGCGTTCCCCTGAGGCCTATAGGCAATCTGTGAGGAACTGGGGATCTGTGCTATCATGGAAATGTCTGTCATTGCCTGCTGAATCAAGGAACGCCATTCCTGCACATTAGCTGTGGCAGTAGAATAGATTTTTGTTAGTACCATTCTATATCATCAAAACATTAATCAATCAATATAAACCTACTATACCTGGATCTCCCTCGCGCCAGTAGGGATCATGATATGGTACCATCTGTGCCTGGGCACCGCTAGGCTCCCCTCGCTTGAATAATCTGTGCACGATGGGTGTAGGCTGGACGGTACTAGGAACAGGTCTCTGTATCGCCTCATGTTCCCCCTGTTGGGGAATAAGAGGTGGATCTAGAGCTATGGTATCGTCTCCTGAATGGTGGGGAGCTGCATCCGACTCCTCCTCATCATCTCTATCCTCCTCCTCCTCATCCTCATCCGCATCATCACCTGCATCTCCCTCATCCTCCTCTCTATTTGTATCCTCCTCCTCCTCCTCCTCGGCACTGGACTGATCGCCTGTAGGTGGATCAGAATCTCCCGCTTCCTCATGATCCTCTCCCTCCTCTGGCTCCTCTGACCTGGATCCCTAGTCCTCGTCTTGGTCTCCATGTCTCCATGGGCCTGGATAGCCTGTCGGATGATCTGGTGAAAAGATAGGACTTGGATAAGATCTCATAAACCATGAGATGTACCTGCGCTGTGCTCCAGGCTTTGTAGAGTAGTCAGTGACTACATCCTGATCAGATCCCTCTAAGTCTGTAGTCTTAATGTCATCTACCGTCGGTCTCGCTACTGCTCTAGGTCTGGGAAGGACCCGTGAGTGTCAAGTATAGATGGGCACATCGGCTAGAACACACTGCTCTAGCCCGAACTGCCTCCGTACTCGGTCGAAGTAGAAAGGGACTATGATGTGTGCATATCATCCTCGCAGTAGGCAGTTCCTCTGTAGGCATGCTAACTGTCTCTCCATACCATCCCATCTGTGCATCTGTAGGTAAGGTCTCCACACTATCACCTCGGATGTCAGTATGTCAAAAATCACTCTCCAATATAACAAATCTCCAAATCTCCACTCGCTGGTAAGTGGATAAGCGAACACCCTAGGTCGCTCACTCGCTGTACTCAGCGGAAAGCCGATGGGCCTGGTGCATGTGAAGTGCTCTAAAATCCACACCTGCAGAAGTGTGCATGTCATCAAACTGAATCCCTGTCCAAATACGTACTCCTCAAGGTCGTGATAGAGATGCGCAAGCATACTCCGACCCCAAGCATACACTCTCCTGTGTCTCTCCATCGCTCTGATACACCATGTGAGACCCCCATGCATGTGCGTGCCTCACCCATTAGGGCAGACGGCTAGTGCTATGATGGCTATCATAAGGCGTCTCAGAAGGGGTACCTCCCCTGTAGGATGTAAGAGCCAGCTGACCATGATGCGACCTCTCATCTCGCTCGACATGACTCTCCCTATGCAATACACCTGCTCTCTCTGATGATCCTCCGCTGATCGATCAGTCGCGTATGTAACTGTCGCTCCTCTGATAGGAAGACGAAGTATACGGTATACATCCTCGAGTGTGACCGTCAGCTCTCCTACTGGAAGGTGAAAAGTGCATGTGTCAGGATCCCATCGCTCCATCAAGGCCATCAGCATCGCAGGATGAAATCGACTGGCTGGCATGAGAATCACAGACCACAATCCCACAATCGACAGTGTGTCTCTCTCTGACTGAGTCAGCCGCGGAATCTGATCTCGCAAAGTGCGAAGAATATGTCCCACTATATGCTCTCTCATGTACGGGAGACCTTGCAACATCAAAACATGACTGTAATCAGTACTCGATCATCAAGAACGCTAATGCAAACTGTCGTACATTGTATGCTAGCCTTGTAACCCCTCGCCAGGCCCTGATTGGGGACCATGGCGCCCTGTCAGGGACCATGACACCCTGAGGGGACCATGGCGCCCTGAAGGGACCTTGGCGCCCCTGTCAGGGACCATGGTGCCCTGGGGGGACCAGGGCGCCCCACAGGGACCATGGCGCCCTGGGTGGGCCCCGGTCAGCCTTCAAGGCCCGCATACGATCACAAAAAAGTCAAAATGCGAAAGAATCAAAAGTCAAACGTTCAGTCAACTCACCTCGTCCAGTGGCTCGTCGTCGATCACGGCCTGGCGCAGGATCTCGATCCTCATGGGATGCTCCGGTCGTCGTGAAGGCATGATGATGGCTATGTGGGCTCCGCTACACTGAATAGTATTCTAAAATCAACAAAGTGATGAATACAAGTGTCACTTTCGAGGTATATACTCTCGTTTGCTTGTTCTTACTTTTTGAAACCCTAATTCTCCTCTGTCATCCATTTTATCATAACTTGAGTTTGGGAGATGCGATTTTTGAACCGTTTGTTGCGTTGGAATCGTATTTTCCTTCCCCTACTCTGGGGATGTTCCAAAAAGTGCTCTGATGAAGCCTATTTAGTGAACACCCCTCATCAATACTTTCTTACACAATTTGTCGCAAGTAAACATGCTACCCTGTTTCACCTCCCTAATAAGCAAGTCAAAACAGGGGGGGCATATAGCTACTCACAGATTTCATCACTTTCCCTAGTAAGCATTAGGTGATTTTGTGATCTAACGTGTGTTTTGTAGGGTGCGGTTCCTAACTGTGTACTGCAGATACCGTTGGGGGCTTCGTCCGACAACTTATGGATATATCCTTTTTCAAATAATGTTTACTTTTCTGTACTTTAGCTTGCATATGCACATAGTACTCATATGACCGCTAAAGTGGGGGCTAAATGTAGCGTCGTAAATTGTACGCACTCGCTAAGGTGGTACAATTTCACACCTAGTTTAGCACCCGCCTTAGTGCATTTTACATTCTGCATTGCATTTCTCCTTAAGCACTTAATTAATCAAATTAATTAGGTCTAAGGTCCTATTTCATCATCATAAAATTGGGCCCTTTTCACTAAAGCGCGCCCTTCGCATTTTATTCCTCCAATGCACCACTTAATCAAAAACCCTAATTAAGTCCTATTTCGAACTTGGGGGCTTGGTTTCGGGGTCAAAACATCTCGAAATCACCTGTAACTTCGGGATTCTCTCTAAAATCATCATATCCGACGGCCCTGAAAATTTGGTGAAAAGTTGTCGGGACCGTGGCGCCCGGAGTGCAACATGGTCCCGGACATTTTTCCCAAAATTTTAGGAGCGCGATCCAATCATAAAATAAAGCTTAACCCCAAGAAATTGGCGGGATATTCAATCTCTAGGTCGGCCAAAATACGAATTTACGATCTAGGGTTTCATACATAAAAGCTCTCTTTCCTCATTTGAAGGGATCCGATTTTTGTTTCCAGGAACTTCATATGCAGCGAAAGGGCAGATCTTTGAAGACTTCAACATCTTACAACATCTTTCTATCAAGCATCTATCAAATTCATTCATCCACTTAGGGCTTGGAAGACATTGAAGAACAATAGGAGATTACCGACTGAAGATTGGCTTGTACTCCTCCCTTGAGGGTTGGGTATGATTTCATGTTGTTTTCATGTCTTTACATAAGCTTCAATACATCATTTATTCATGCTTTGCATCTTGATTTAGAGCATTTACGTTATCATTTACAAGCAATTAGGGTTTACTTTCTAGGTTGCTCTAGTTTGCTTTCTTGCATTTTGGACCTTGCACACACAATAGGTCTGCACACACAATACATTTTACAAAACAACTTGGCTATTCGTGGAGGTGGAAATCACCGAAGCGGGGGTTTGACTAAGGCAAAACCTTATATAGCCGCCCCTCCCCCTTTTCAGATATTATTGCAGGTTTCGAGATTCGGACGACGCCGCGGGATACAGATCCGGAGAGAGAAGGTTGGAACAACACTCTGTGTGAAATTGCAGAGCAGGAGACTGGGACAGGGGCGCTGGGCGCCCTGGTCCTCCGGACAGACAGTTTGCAGACAGTTTGCAGACAGTGTTTCAGAGTGCAGAACAGTGGTTTCCGATGCAGTTTTCAGGACAGTGGCGCCCACGCTCCCGTCCCGAACATTTTCAGTCCGATTTTGACTCCGGGTACATATCTGCATTCTTATTTCATCCTTGTACTTATAGTTGTTCATTGTTTAATCTCAATTCTGCAATCTTGTTGTTGGTTCATACTTGCATTTTGAGATTAGGGTTTGAACTTGCATTACTTGATCTTACAATTTCAGCAAGGGAATAGAAATCCTAATAGATATCTCGTGGCTCTCTCTTTCACCAAAAGAAGTAGCCAATTGTGTGATATCTCTAGGCTCTTTCATATTCTGTAATGTGTGTCAAAAGGTAGGATTAGGGCATGATTAACCTAGTCTCGCTTTTTCCCCTACACACAATCCATCCGAAGATTCATTCCACAATTGGCTGATAAATGTCACTCATTCACACACCTGCTACACAAGAACATCTGCTTTCAGTGGGATGCCAGATGCCAACAAGCATTTCAAACGCTTAAAGACTATCTCATGAATCCACCATTGCTGATGCCACCAGATCCAAGTAGACCGTTGTTACTTTATATCTCAGCAACAAGTACAACATTGGGTGTACTACTGGCACAACATAATGCAGAAGGCAAAGAGTGTGTTGTATACTACATCTCTCGCACACTGGTGGGCTATGAACTCAATTACACACCTATTGAGCGAGCTTGCCTAGCAGTAATCCTGGCAGCCACTAAACTGAGGCACTATCTGTTAACACACAAAGTACAACTCATTGCAAAGATTGATCCACTCAAGTATTTACTCAGCAAAGCAGCATTGACAGGTCGCTTGGCCAAATGGGTGATGATTCTAAGTGAATTTGACATTGAGTACGTAGATCGTAAAGCTATCAAAGGTCAAGTTATTGCAGATCAGTTGGCCGATGCACCCCTCATAGGCGATCATCCTCTTATTTCTAATTTTCCAGATGAAGAGATATTCATGATCACAACAACACATCCATGGAAACTATATTTTGATGGGTCATACACTAGGCATGGCTCGGGGGCAGGCATTCTGTTTATCACACCCCAGGTGATAGCATCCCGAAGTCTTACAGGCTCACATTCCCATGCACAAAAAACATAGCAGAATATGAGGCCTTGATCACAGGACTCAGGTTAGCCGTACAATGGAAATTACAAGAACTGCAAGTATATGGCGACTCACAACTGGTCATTCGACAAGCAATCGATGAATATCAGACTAAAGATGATAAACTCATGCCATATAAGCAAATGGTAGACAGTCTAAAGACATCATTTACTACTATCACTTTTGAGCAGATACCAAGAGATCAGAATCGAGCTGCTGACGCCATGGCTACCATCGCATGTCTCCTAGATCTTCCGCAAAATTCAACACGCTATGAATTCTTGGTTGAACAGCTTTGGATCCCCGCTTATGATATCCCTGAATCTGAAACGATATGTCGCCTTGTCGGTTCTGAATCCCCATGGTATGGTGAGTTCTACAGCTATCTCCACGATCACACCCTTCCTCCCAACCAATCAAATAACCAACGTAAAACCTTTATTCGCCAAACTGCTCGATATACCATTATTGCTAAAACCCTATACCGACGCAGTCTTGATGGTACTCTCCTTCGATGTCTGTAACAAGATGAGATAACAAAGGCTTTGGAAGAGGTACATGAAGGAATTTGTGGGACTCACTCAAGTGGTCTGTCACTAGCCAAGAAACTCCTGCGCAATGGATACTATTGGCTATCTATGGAAAAGGATTCCTACTACTTTGTCAGAAAATGCAAGAAATGTCAAGTTCATGTCGACCTGATACATGCACCAGCCCAGGAACTGCAACCAATCACAACACCATGGCCTTTCTATCAATGGGGCCTTGACCTTGTGGGTAAGATTCATCCATCTTCATCCAATGGCAATAAATTCATTATTACCGCCACCGAATATTTCACAAAGTGGATCGAAGCTATTCCACTTACCCAAGTCGCCAGCAAGCAGATCGCCCCATTCATCCTCAACTACATCATCTGTCGGTATGGTGTACCCATGTCCATCATCACAGATAACGGTCTTCCTTTCAAAAATCAGGATGTCCGTGAACTTTGTGAAAAATTTCATATCCAACATCGCTTTTCCACCCCCTATTACCCACAAGGCAATGGTCAGGCCGAAGCATCCAATAAAAACATATTAAGAATCCTAAAGAAGACAGTCAATGATGCCGGCCGTGATTGGCATGTTCAACTAAATCCAGCGCTATGGGCATATCGAACTAGCATTCGAACCCCTACAGGTGCAACTCCTTATTCGTTGGTCTATGGTGCAGAAGCTATCTTGCCTATTGAGGTGGAGATACCATCACTACGGGTTTCCTTGTATAATCTAACCGATGACGAAGCCTACAGAGTATCCCGTCTTCAGGACTTAGAGTTACTAGATGAGAAGCGACAAGCTGCATACAACCATCTCAAAGCCTATCAGCAGCGCATGAGTAGAAGCTACAATCACCGAGTTAGATCTTGTACATTTGAGGTAGGTGATCTTGTTCTATGAGAAAATCCTCGCAACCAACCAAACCGAGAACATCAGGGCAAGTTTGAATCAAACTGGCTGGGCCCATATGTTGTCACTGCTGTGTTCGGGTCCGGGGCATATCATTTGGCTACATCAGAAGGAGAACCGCTTGCAAATCCAATTAACAGCATGCACCTCAAACGGTTTTATACCTAAGGTGTACAGAGCATTAGGCTCCCCTGCATACCAGAAAATACCAAAAACATTCAGACAAATGTCATGAAGAAATACAAAAACATTCAAAAAAAGTAAAGGAAAATCATGCATCCAAATGGTGAACAACCACTCCGGTGGCACCTTGGGTAAGTACAGTGGTGAAAACCTGGCAAACAGGCGCCACTCGTAAAGGCTATGGCTCCATTATCTTTCAGGCTCATTGTGATCACATTCATATACACATCCATCCATCCACAACCATGGCTTGTTCTTTATCTACAATTATGACAGTACTGCATGCATCTTGCATCCCGCTTTTTCATATAGTCATATCTAAAACTGGGGGCAATGCCCTTAACCTATTGATGGAAGTGGATTCTACATGGTATTATGATTCATTAAGTTCTTCATTCACGCAATCGTCAAAATACCAAAAACATTCAAAAATATCTTGCAAAAATGCCAAAAACATTCAAAACAATTCAAAAATCCAAAAACATCAAGAAAACATCGAAAAACACACAAAAACATGGCAACACCCTGTACATACTCCTCTGTGCAAATACCAAGACAAACATTGACAAAATACTCACACAAATGACCATTTATCAATCGACCACACAATCAACATCAACACTCAAAATTGTCTTCAACAAGGATGCATCCTTCCTTACCAAAACAAAGACAAGATGACGTTTTCTTTGACAAGAAAATTATGTTAAGCTATCAAATACTTGGTTGATTTGTGAGTACAATCATTTGTTTATCTGTATCGGGATCTTTTCAGCATTGTTTTGTATCATTTGCACATTATTTCTGATGAAGTTCTGGGGCATGTACTAATGGTGTCTACGTGGGAAGTTCACCAAGCTACGTGATCTTAGGCAAAAATACAGTCATACATCACTACGGCTTGTTGACTACAACGTATACCTCGACCATATGGGCATGAACCATTACCAAGGATCCATATTCTTTATTCTTTATGTATATATTGTTTGTTTGCAGGTACAATGCTCTTCCTTTGGTTCCTCCTACCTCATCCAAACTGGATAAAGGTTTTATCTCTTATTACGGTATGCACTTGTCTCAGGATATGATCAGCCTAAGATCAAGGAGGATGATCCAAGTCATGCATGAAAGGAGATAATCCTTGTCTATTCCACAAGCAATACTCAGGTCAACTTGATCCATTATATCAAGTTGCTTGTATTAACTTGCTACATAAAATCCATGAAAGGAATACTCAGGTCATCTTGAATCTTTATGTCAAGATGCTTGTATTCTTTTCCAACATTTTAAAGCTCAATGATGAAAATAGAGCACTATGGATCGTTATTTCATCTCATCTATTTATATATTGCATTCCGTTGCATAACACCCATCCGTTCGCTCATTCATATGTAGGCTTTATATGCAAAATATGAAAATTAAGATGGTCTTGGATACAATCACGATCGAGTACTCTAATACATCATCAATGCATCATGCAAAGTCTTACAAACCATGCATTCTTCATGATCATATCATCCTCACATTTAGTTGCATTTTGCATTAAAAATTCATGTCATTTTTTTTACCTTACCATATAGTTCATTTTCTTGACATTTAGTTTTCATTTAATCATTTGCATCATTACATCAATCATAAATAATTGGATTCATTCATGGGATCAAATTGTCTTTGATTGTTTTAGACCATTTTATTAGGCATTCATTTAGTGTCGATTATCCATCATCATTTTATCATCCTTTATCATTTATTATTGCATACATTCATTTATAGTTAAAAGGTGCATTCATTCATTAATAAGTATCTTATTATGCTCATTTTAGGATTCATTCGCATTACATTCATTTATCCTCTTTTTAATTGCATTAAGGTGCAGTTATTAAAAACATAAGT
This sequence comes from Cryptomeria japonica, assembly GCF_030272615.1. Taxonomy (NCBI): domain Eukaryota; kingdom Viridiplantae; phylum Streptophyta; class Pinopsida; order Cupressales; family Cupressaceae; genus Cryptomeria; species Cryptomeria japonica. The sequence continues at coordinate 155,909,379 of NC_081415.1, forward strand.
TATAGTATCATCACATTATCATTTGTACTTAAATCATATTTAAAGCATTTAGAATCATAAAATCCATTTGTTTACAAACCATTGGTTCTTAACATTTTATATCCATTATACATATGCATTCATTTAACACATTATCATATAAACATTTGTACTTTGCATTTTGTTTATCCATCTTACATTCATCTAAAAACATCTAGATGCATATTCATACATAACATCATTCATTTGATCATTGCATTAACACCATCACATAAATCATCTCATCATTATATTGCAATAGGAGACACCAAAATCCTGTTCATCATCATCATAAGCATACATCATCATCATGACATTACATACATAAAAGCATCTGCACCCAAAATCAAACAAATCATACATATATAAACCTGCATTCATATGTCAGTATCATCATCAAAACATGCATATAAGGAACATCTCATCAATGCATACATATACACATATCCATCTAAACAATAAACTCATCATCTTGCATAAACATCCATATCACTCAAATGCATATCATCACAAAATAGGATCTCCTCATATATATATCATCTCATAAATCAGAGTATAATGAAGTCTACAAAATCGGATACCAAGAGCCATCCAAGATACAGTCCAAAAAAATAAGCAAAGGTACAAATACATATATGCATGAATGCTCTCTCAAATACCGCTCTGGCCAGATGTTGTCCCAACACCTCCCCCTACTCCACCACTGGTGCCTGCACCACCTGATCCATCTCTCCGTGGAGGCCTCATCGAACCCCCACTCCCTCCTACATCTCCTGATCTCTCCCGCCTCAAAGGACCCATCACTCCCCCACTGCTCTGCATCCTCTGTGATCGCTCTAATCTCGTCTACCGCATCTGGGTATAACTGAGAGCTCGCTGACTGAGTGGCACCACCTGCTCATATAAACCTCGCCAGTACTCTATCTCAGCCTGTGCTCGCCCAAACTGCCTCATAACCTCCCCTGTAGGCCCCTGTGCTCCTACTCCAGCCTGGACTCTCTCCTGCAGCTCCGCCAATCTCTCCACTGTAGTATCTCTCTCCTGCAGCACCATTGTCAACTCTGACTCCCGTGCAAATAGCTGCACATCCCTAGCTGCCACCTCTGCCTCCAAATCCTCTATCTGCGTCTGTAAGCGTACTATAATGTGGTCCCACAGATCTCCAGTGGCTCCCTACCCTATGTCCATAGCTGCCTCCCCTACACCTCCCTCTCCAGAAGTCCCCTCACCCTCCCCATCTCGATAATCAGCATCACATACCCTACATCATTTCTCAATCAACCCAATCAAGCCACGTTCATCACCATCCATCTCTAGATAGGAGGGATTGTGTTTCCTATGCTAAGTCATCCAATAAGCCAAGCAAATTACTCTCTCTGCACAGGTACCTCGACTCACACACACCTAGACTATCAACAGATACTCTGATCAAGTATCTTCGGGTCTCAACAGGTAATCTATTATGGTAATCCTAGACTACATCAGACATTTATCATAATGACCTAGTCTCAACGGGGCTGCCATGATTCCCCACAACCATCCATCACACGCACACACTATCAATTGATCAACCAATCAAACACAATCACATCGGACAATTACATCAATTGTCTACGTCTCAACGAGTATTTTGCTTCATATACCTTGACTTCATCGGGCAATTACATCAATTGTCTAAGTCACATCAGGTCACTTTGATTCACTTACTCAGACTTTATCATGTCCAAGCGACCAACTGACATCAACTGTCACGCTTTGACTTGACCGGGGCAATTAAACTGATTGCACCAGATTGTCCAACCAATTTTGATCAATTGTATAGCATCAATCCAAACCCCACACTACATATGCTATGTATCTCTTGCATGACCTCAGGGTACTCGCTGGCTTGTTGTTTCTTCATATTCACTCCATTTTCTCCCATTCTTTCATCATTAGTTTTAATTTCTTCTATTTTACCTCCCCTCCACTTTTCATTCTTTTTCGAGAGATCGCCCGATTTTTCAAAATTTTTCGGCCCATCTCTCAAGGGGGCATACCACCCATTAAATTTACATTTTATGGGGCAATTTCTTTATACCAATTTTTCTTTCTTTGAAACGACGCGATAAACCGCACTGTCTCAAAGAGGGGCAAATGTAGTCACATAAATCTGTCCAGCTTAATTAAATAAATATTCGCTATTTATTTGATTAAAAATCCACTAGCCATCAGTTAATTAAATAAATATTTAATTAATTCATCCCCAAACATTCTTCTATTAATTAAATAAATTATTCAATTTATTTTAATTAATTCATTAAATCAAATTCACAATCAATTAAATAAATAAAATCTATATATTTAATTAGAATCCCCTTTTCCTCTTTTAAATAAATTAAATAAAACATTTACTTAAATCATTATCCCCACCCCACTTGCATTTTCCTACAAATGCAACTTGCACACATTTATTGGAATAAATGAATTTTTATTTTAATAAAATCCTATTTTCCCTCACCCACCAAATCCACTTGCGAAATCTAATCCCCTTCTAGATTCTTCTAAACCCTTCCTAATTAGCCTAATCCATCCTCTAAACTTTGTCACATCCCTAAGCAAAGGGAAGTCACTTCTCAAAACCTCAAAGTCTTTGATAACCATTAAAGGCTTCAAGTCTTCAACCATTAAATGGCTCAAAGTCTTTGATAACCTTTAAAGGCTTTCAACCTTCAACAACTTAATCCCCAAAGTCTCCAATAACCATTAATGGTTAACTCAAACCCTCCCACATGGTTAAAACATTTGTTTTGACTCAACCTCTATCCAACCCAAAGGTCTCATTAGGCCATTAATGCTTTGACCAGGATTATCTCTTAAACATTTGCACAAAGGTTTATCCTTGGATTAACTCTTAATCCAGTGGGTAATCTTAATTTAGACTTGACCCTTAGCCTTTAGATAGTCATGAGGTCTTCTCAGGCCTTTAATGCCTCCAACCTCTTCTCTCAACCCAACTCTATGTTGACATTTGTCACCATTTCATTGGTGCCAATTGTGCACATGGATCCCCAACTTTCAAACTCAACCCTTGATTGGATTTTTCAATCTCAACCATCCATTGCTCCATTTTTCCTATAAATAGAGCCCATTTCTTCATAAACTAGATCCTGAAAACTTGTATGCATCTAAGCTATAGACATTTTAGAGAGCATTCTTAGCATAATCATCTAATATCTTGTTATTTTGGTTAAAATATATCAGTTTAGCATCAATAGCATAGCATTAGCTTTTTATTTCACATTCAAAGCTCAATACTACAATCTCAATCCTCCATAAGCATCCATAGTGCAAAAAGCTGCTGAGAGCTACACTATTTTGGAACTTGGAGAGGAGAGGAACAAGGGAGAAGAAGCCAAGAGCATGTTAGGAGGCATTTGGAGATGCCTCATCATATTTACCTTCCTAGTTAGACATTCTATCATGCTTTTGGTATCTCTTTTGATATGCTTGTGTAGGAAAGTGTTTGGTTAATGATTTCTAACACTAACAACTTGGCTTTTATTCTTATTTGTGTTGTGTTATCATTGACTAACCTGATCCTTTTTGTAGAGCATCAGAAACAATACTTCATGGTTTAGACCCACCAGAACATCAATTTTGACTCACTTGCCCGCAAACGGAACCGGTTGCCATTAGGCCTCCATTTGAAGGAATCAGGTGATAACTTTTGACACCCTGAGGATCTAGGCAAACAAATTATATTTTTAGACACTCTTTTGGGTGTTCTCAACAATATCTCACTTTCCAGTACCAGACCAACTTGCAGATATCTGAACCTATACTGCACTAACAGACCTAATAGATCTATTAGGCCTATTTGACTGAGCACCTTCCACAAAATTGTTTGGTTCTTCTAATTGGTGACCATCACTAACCATGAAAGATTTAGTCAACCTCCAAAGTAATCTTCTACCACATTCAAACCCCTTTCTAGTGCTCTACCACTCAATTCTCATGCACTACACTCATCAAACCGGTCTGTCACATAGAGATGCCAGACCTAGGGTTAGTTCTCCATCCTCCTCGCACCTATTGTGTCCTCTTAATGGATTTTGAAAATGAAATATGATACATTTTCATATCATCTCCTATAACAACAGAGTGTTCAGTTAAGGATTGATAAGCCAAAACCCATTGTTACAGTAAAACCCTAGGGGTTTGAAGGTTTTAGGCTACCTGGTAGAGATTTGCTTGTAGAATGGGGTAGTGATAAATTCAATGCTTCACAAAAAATGAAAAACAAATATAAAACAATCTAGTTTCAGTATCTATGTGATGATAATTGTTTTCAATCCACCTTCAGAATGCAATCAACAAAAATTAGACGGTTTCCTGCATTTCCAACAGTTTGGATGCTTCAATTTCCTTCTCAAAATAATAAAATCAACCCACTTACATATTTCAATGTTTGGTGTCCTTAAAGGTGTCACCCCAAATGAACACAACCTCCTCCAACCTTTTTTCAAACTGAACTGGCTGTTGGAGAATCATGACTTACAAAAAGTGCAAAATTGTCATGACAACAAATTGACAATATGACAATTTTTGCATTATTCAACCAACTTAGACTCTAGACTATCATAGTCCCCCAAAATTATTACATTTGATTCTAAAACATAAAAAATGACTCAAATAAACATTTAGCCACTTGATCCCTCAATTTTGACCATTGTGACCCTTATTGACTCAATTTGCTCTACAAGACCCTAGGTGACAATTTGACCCATACATGGACAAACTTGTCACACTCCTAGGATAGTGAAATACAAAAAGGACCCATAGGGTCTTATTACATTCATCTTATACTAATAGAAAATCATCTTGGCTTTGGCTCATTCCTTCATAGGTTGGTGCTCCTGCACCAATTAGATTCCCTATAAACCCTCCAACACAAACTAGTATTGAAGGTCTAGGACATAATCATGATTCTCCTATGGATGATCTACTTAAAATTCAAAAATTTAAGGATTATCTTGAAAGGCATAAGACTTATTATCCATCTAAAGGTGCTTCTTCTTCAAATAATCCTTCTTGCTTACATCATCAAACTAATGATCATGATAACAATGATTGTTCGGATTTTGAAAATGGAATGCAAGGACTCCTTGATAATGGCATTGTCGAAATTATAGAGGAAACTCCATCTTCTTCTAATAAACCTTGTCCTAAATCAGAAGAGACAAGACCTAATCCCATTGATGACCAAGATAAACTAGCTGCTAGAATATTTTTAAGTTTATAATATGATAAGAATGTTATTTTTCATTTCATTAAAATTAATCACAATTATAAGCATAAGAAAGGTGATGAGCATTTTCTTTTGTATCGTAGTTATTGTTATTCTCTTGTAAATTGTAAAGCATCTAAAGCCTTTGTTCATGACCAATATGATAGGGTTCACATGGCTCTTACAACTGATCTTGTACTCTTTCTTGATGAAGAGGTAGTGCCTTAGCACAATTTGTTTACCCTTCATGTTGCTCCTCACCCTATGACACAAGTAGTTAGCTTCATTGGGAGCTCTTTATCATAAGGGGTAATGCTTTTTAAATAACAAATATCATGGGGCAGAAACATAATTCATTCTCACCTCTATCCTTTTCCTTTTCTCTATCCAAGGTTTCCCTGTTCTCTTTAGGGGTTTCATTTTTCATACTTTGATATCCTTTCTTACATGGAGTGGTATGTCTATTATGATTGATCTCTCCTTAGGGGAGTTTATGACCCTTCATTATAATTATTTCTTTCCTTCCCCCTTTTAACATTACCTCTTCTTTAGAGTTGCATTTTACATATATTAATGTCTTTTCTTACATTGAATATTTCTTCATGTGAGCATATTCTGCGTTTACGTATGTCTAATCTCTCCTTATAGGCTATGTAATTTTTGTCATTGTCCCTATGCTTGTGTGGAATTGATCTCTCTTATCTATTCTAAGGATAAAAAATTTCTTTGTTGAGTGGAGTTAGGTTATGATGCGATGTCATTCCTCATATGATTTGTTGTTCACTCAAGGATTCTCTCTTATGCAAGAGATGTAAGTCCTTGGCTATAACCTCTTCTTCACTTGGCAATACATATATATTATAAAATTACCCCTCACATTGGGTTAAAAGTGTGTCATCCTTCATCAAGAATCCCTTTCACCTAGCAATAGGGGAAAGGTATGCATTCTTGTAGAACTACTTCCCTTTTTTTGGTAGAAGATGTTATGTTTGTTCAAGAACTCCTCTTAGAGGTAGATGTTTTTTCAGCAATGATCTCTTCTCCTTCAAGCATCATCTTTACACTTGTTGCAAGATATCTCTTTTTCAACTATCTTATCTTTTCTTGTAATAGTATTCCCTCTTTGGCTTGGATTTATGAGCATTGTTGCCTAAAGGATATCTCCTTGGTGTTGAAGGCAGGTGTAGACACCTAAAATTGTCCTAGCCTGATCAAATACATATTTTAATTTATTTAAATTATCTTTTCCCTAAATTAAATGATTTTTTAATTTATTTAATTGGTTCCACTTCTTCTATTAATTAAATAGATTTATTTAATTAATTCATTAGGTTTTTCCCTCCATGACACTTGTTATTTATCTCTTAATTTTCCTCTAACTACCCCATTCATATTTTATTATTTTCCCTACCAACCCTTTTAATCATATCCGACCATTTATCCTTTCACCTCTTGATCCTATCCCTTCATTTTCTAAGGTGATCTCTATATAAGAGGATTCTCTCATCCCTATCAACCCTAATCTAACACTTTAAGCAATCTAGCCTACAAGTGATCAAGTGACTTCACAACCACAATTTGTTCTTTGTTGAGCTCTTGTGCACACATACAAATTCTGAGAGAGAATACATCAAATGAGATTAATGGATATAGGATACAATGGATATGAAACCCTACTTGGCATGTGAAGGGTATTATCATCTTATTTGTTGATTTGCATGTTCTTAGGTTTCTTCATTGGTGTATGGTGAATGCTTTATTGTAGAACTAGGTTTTTTATGTGGTTGTATCTTTAATGGTTTTACAATAGTTTTATAATATTTCATTTTCACCATATACATTGTGGAATGCCCAATGGGACTCTTGTCCCTTATTTTTTAACATCTTTTTGCAGATTTAGACTTTTTTGTCAAGTTGCAAATCGGATCATTGACGATTACAAGTGAAATCGCATTTACGAATTATCCTTTAGCATCTGCGTTTTTGTTCCATTTTTATTTTGTAGGTTTAAAGTTTTCACATCTATGTCAGTTATTTTGACACCTGTAATTCATCTTTTTGCGTTTGTGTCTTTCAACATGTCTATGTATCCTTTTCTAGCATTTACACTTCAAATCTGAATTTTTTTGCATATTTGGTTTTTTGCGTTTAGGTTTATTACTATCATGCCTATGTTATTCTACCATGTTTTTGTCTGTGTTGATTTTGCATGTATCAATTTATCGCGTCTGAGTGAGTCATTATCACATCTTGGTTTCGTGTTATCGCATTTGCATTTTCTGTTTTGCATGGTTACAAGTCTAGTCGTGTTTGCCTTTCTACATTTTATATTTTCATATTTTTAATTTTCCAGTTAGGGTTTTTTATTTTCATATTCAGAACTGGTTTTATCCTAACCCCTTGCTTGGATTAACGAAGTGGTGCAATTGTCTAAACCGTATTGTCGAAGGCCCCTTTTCACATTTTGATTTGGATTTTCTAAAATTAGCCTAACAAATGTGTTCGCAAGTGGGGGAGATTATTGAAACTACTAATCATTTGTTGCAGCAATAATCTTACTGTGTGTCTTTGCATTTCAATTTCTAGTCTAATTAGAGCTCAAATCTTTTTCATTTGGGTGAAAGAACTTGTTTGAAGTGTCTTGTGCTTTTTGCACACTTTATGTTTAGAAACCTAAAGGTGATAACAAAAGTATCCTCTCCCCTCGCCTTCCATTAGACCTTGGGTGAGAGACAAATTGTTATAATATTCTTTTGTAGGTAGAAGGTCCTGCCTCTCGAGTAGCCCATAAGGCCAAGTGAGAGGGAATGACCCAAGTGGTACTTTCTTCAACCCACTATATAAATTAATACATTAGGTGAATGCCGTGATGACCTAGTGATGTGTATCTATACTGATGATTTTCCCTCAGTATCCACACTTGTGTGAGATTTGTAAAAACCCTCTCGAGGACTGTGAATGGGTTTTTAAATGAGTTGTCGCCACTGTTGGAATCCAATAACACTAAGAGGGGGGGTGAATCAGTGTTATACTAGAATGATCAATTTTAGCCTTAATAAAATATGCATACACCAACCCGTATACCGATACATACAAAATTGAAAGAAGTAAAGCAACCAATAAGCCAATCACATAAATGAACACCATAACACACATAATTATATGTGGAAAACCTCAAAGAGGAAAAAATACGGTGGGATTTGTGACCCACAATATCAATTCACTGGCCATATGAAGAGATATTACAAAATATAGGGGCCTGCACTTGCAGGAAGGCTTACCGCCTAGAGCACACTGCTCAATCACAAAAGGAGCCTCACTGACTACATATAAATCCAGACTTCAATCCAGAGAAATGAGTGAACTGCTAAGATAACATCTTCTATGCTAGAATACAGTTTTGGTTAAGCTCTATTTGTTCCGGTCTGAAACCCTAAACCCTAACCCTTACATAAATATCCTCACATACATGATCTCTCAGATATATTTTGCATCCCCTTCCTAATACATATTCACATGATATCTCATTTACATAACCACCACCATATCCTCTTTCAAAATGATCTAATCCAACTGACCTATATACCCTATACAATTTATCATGCCTTAAGTCGGCTTACAAAGATATTTACAATATCAAATTACATGTCGGCCAGAAAAAACAAATACATGAATATAAAAATCAGTTGTTGATGTCAGATCCAAGAGATGTTGGCCTCCAATACTGATAACCTTATTCTAGGGTTTTTTATGTGGTTGGATCTTTAATGGTTTTACAATAGTTTTATAATATTCCATTTTCACTGTATACATTTTGGCACACCCGATGGGACTCTTGTCCCTTAGTTTTTAACATCCTTTTGAAGTTTTAGTCTTTTTTGTCAAGTTGCAAATCAGATCATTGACGATTACAGGTGAAATCGCATTTATAGATTATCCTTTAGCATCTGTGTTTTTGTTTCATTTTTATTTTGTAGGTTTTAGGTTTTCACATCTGCGTTGGTTATTTTCGCACCTGTAATTCATCTTTTTGCGTTTGTGTCTTTCAACGCGTCTATGTATCCTTTTCCAGCATTTACACTTCAGATCTGAAATTTTTTTGCAAATTTGGATTTTTGCGTTTAGGTTTATTATTATCGTGTCTTTGTTATTCTACCATGTTTTTGTCTTTGTGTTGATTTTTGTATGTTTCAAGTTTTCACGTCTAAGTGAGTCATTATCGCGTCTTTGTTCGGTGTTATCGCATTTGCATTTTCTGTTTTGCATGGTTACAGGTATAGCCACGTTTGCCTTTCTACATTTTACATTTTCATTTTTTTAATTTTCCAGTTAGGATTTTTAATTTTCATATTCGAAACTAGTTTTATCCTAACCCCTTGCTTGGACTAACGAAGTGGTGTAATCGTCTAAACCGTATTGTTGAAGGCCCCCTTTTCACATTTCGATTTGGATTTTCTAAAATTAACCTAACATATGTGTTCGCAAGTGGGGGTGATTATTGAAACTACTAATCATTTGTTGTAGGGGTAATCTTACTGTGTGTTTTGCATTCCAATTTCTAGTCTAATTAGAGCTCACATCTTTTTCATTTGGGGTTAAAGAACTTGTTTGAAGTGTCTTGTGCCTTTTGCACACTTTATGTTTAGAACCCTAAAGGTGATAACAAAAGTATCCTCTCCCCTCGCCTTCCATTAGACCTTGGGTGAGAGAGAAATTGTTATAATCTTCTTTTGTAGGTAGAAGGTCCTACCTCCCAAGTAGCCCATAAGGCCAAGTGAGAGGGAATGACCCAAGTGGTACTTTCTTCAGCCCACTATATAAATTAATGCATTAGGTGAATGTCGCGACGACCTAGTGATGTGTATCTACACTGATGATTTTTTCTTAGTATCCACACTTGTGTGAGATGCATAAAAATCCTCTCGAGGACTATGAATGGGTTCTTAAATGAGTCGTCACCACTGTTGGAATCCAATAACACTGAGAGGGGGTGAGGTGAATCAGTGTTATACCGGAATAATCAATTTTAGCCTTAATAAAACATGGATACACCAACCGATATACCAGTACATACAAAATTGAAAGAAGTAAAGCAACCAATAAGCCAATCACATAAATGAACACCATAACACACATAATTATACATGGAAAACCTCAAAGAGGAAAAAATACAGTGGGATTTGTGACCCACAATATCAATTCACTGGCCATATGAAGAGATATTACAAAATATAGGGGCCTGCACTTGTAGGAAGGCTTACAACATAGATCACACTACTCAATCACAAAAGGAGACTCACTGACTACATATAAATCCAAACTTCAATCTGGACAAATGAGTGAACTTCTAAGATAGCATCTTCAATGCTAGAATACAGTTTTGGTTAAGCTCTGTCTATTCAGGTCTAAAACCCTAAACCCTTTACCGGAATAACCCTTACATAAATATCCTCACATACATGATCTCTTAGATATATTTCGCATCCCACTCCTAATACATATTCACATGATATTGCATTCACATAACCATCACCATATCTTCTTACAAAATGATCTAATCCAACTAACCTATATACCCTATACAATTTATCATGCCTTAAGTCGGCTTACAAAGATATTTACAATATCAAATTACGTTTCAGCTGGATAACACAAATACATGAATATCAAAATCAATTATCGATGACGGATCCAAGAGATGTCAGCCTGCAATACTGATAACCTTATTCTTAACCATTTCGGCCTGCATTGTCGGTAACCAAAGAAATCCTTCCATCCTGCCGGTGCCGGTGAAGTGCCTGTCGGCACATAACTGAGCCAAAATACCATGTTGACATCAATGACAACATAGTGAAACCAACCAATTGAGTGTCAATTGCCAAAAATCTCCCCCTTTGGCATTGATGGCAACACTCATGTGAAAAATGGTCAAGGTTTTATCTGTCGGTTTCATCCTGCCTGCTTCCCCTGAGCTGAATATTTATTTATGATTATACTTCATACTTCCATTTCTCCATATCTCCCCCTAATGTATACAACTCCCTCTTTTTCTTTTTCACATCTGTATCACTCCCCCTTTGACATCAATGCCAAAGATCCAAAACCGGGACAAGGAATGAAAAATAATGTACAATGAATATCCCCAAAATATTTTACTGGAGCTTAACAAATTTGAAAATTTCTAGATATGCCTCCTCCAATAGCTCAAGATAAGTATCCCAACCAGATTTGAAAGTGTTAGAAATAGATACAAGTACATTTAGTATATGAGCAAATGATTCTTTCTCACTTAACTTTATCGATGTGGGCTTTCCAACCATATCAATACACTCCTTCTTATGTACACTGAGTGAATCCAAACGGGGACTCACCAAGCCTCTAAGACCTCTAGCTCTTCTTATGATTTTGTCTTTTCCCTTATCAAGAGCAGAAATTTGGGCTTCCAAAACCAAAATTTGACCATCAATGGATGTAGTCAATGAATTCAATCCGTCAAAACAATTAGCTATACCTGCAATTTTATTCTGAAATTCCTTAATCTTCTTATCCACATTAACTGTAAGAACATCTGTATAACAACATACTTTGTAATTTGTACACTGCTTCAATAAATTATCTATCAGTTTCAACTTTTCATCAATCTTCTTTTTCTTAGACTCAATTACTTGATCAAATGTAGCTCTTTTTGCCTGCGTGAACCTCTCCAGTGCTTGCCGATTTGAAATCTATTGCAAGGATTGAAAATCCTTTGAAATATGCTCTGCAATTGTCTTAAGCTTGCCGGATGGGCCTGCTTCTCTGTCAATCTTGCACTCTGGGACTAGTTTATGCAAGACAGTGATAGACTGATCAATAATCCCTTTATCAATAGATCCCTCCTTCATCAATTATTGTGCAACCATCATCATGAGCTCAGTAGGACTCATCTGGGTTATGTTTTTCTTTACAACCTTCGAGGTGTGAATTGACAATAATGATGAACCTACTACTAGTTCCCTGTCAGATTCCCCTTTCTACTCCTCTGATTATTTATCCTTAATAGCTTCCTCACTTGCACTGGTGGCTTCGCCACTTGGTGCAGTCTCTATAATTGTCAGTTCTGTTATAGGAACTGTAACCTCAACCTGTACATTTGTATCTAGAGGACTATTATCCTCAACATTAGTATCCTATACAATATCAACCATTTCACTCTTTGTATTTGCCGATATCTCAACATTTTCCTGTACATTTGTATCTACTAGGAGCTTGATTTCCACTATCTTAATGTTTTTTAAAATTAAGTGTGAAGTACCTATAATACCCTTTCATATCCCTTCAACCGGGGTGTCTGCAATGTTTGTTTTTTTATTCCAGTGAAGTAAAGAAACCTCGGTTCTCTTCAAATAACTTAACCCATTCCTTTTGGGTCTCCTTTATTATCTCATTTACCCTTCCTAGCATAAGACTGGTTATTATATGTTTATTGTTAAAGATTTTTCTATCTACAACCTCAAGTGTCTTATCCATTTTCTCTGGAGTAATAGAAACACAAATAGATAACAACTCTTGAATTTTAATATGCTTGTTTTCTTGTATTGTTGATAGCCTCCTAGCATCTAACATATTATACAATTCTGTCGGTATTTGGTTTTCAATTTCTATCAAGGATTTCTTATAAATATCCAAATATAACAAAATTGCTTCATCTACCTCTCTTTGTTCAATATTATCTAAACGATCATAGTAAAATTGTACATTCTTTAACATGCCATCCTTAGTTATTTCATCTACAAACTTTGCAAAAGTTTTTGGTGGAATGATAGTTACATTACCAGATTAAATTGTCATATCAATGTCATTCTTCTTCTTCCTTTTTGTGGTACCGGATGGAGCTAAACTTGTTACTTTCGGTGCTTTCTTTTGTGTCGTTAATTTGAATGTAACACTCCTAAATTGTTTCTTTTTAGCCTCTACCATTGTTTCCTCTATTTTCTTCCTTATAAACCTCTTGAAAGCCAGGGGTGTGTCATCCTCAAATTCAAACTCTACTGTAATAGGCTCAATGTGTACTTTTGGATCCTTCCTCTTCCTACCTTTCTCCGGGATAACATCAATCAATGCTTTAATGTCCCGCGAGACCTTCTCTACAAACTTGTTTGCCTTTCCTTCCCGCTTCTCTCTCTTCTTCCAGTTGAACTCTGTTTCAACCTCTTGTGTCTTTTGTTTAGCAGTACCATGGGGCTTCTCAACTTCTTCAACTGGTGCATCAATCAATATCTTTGCATAAGCATCAAGGATCTGTGCATCAACTTCATAACCCATTTCCTCAATCCAGATCTTATGGGGCTTAACCGCTTCCATAGGTGTTTCATTTTTCTTCATCATGAAGCATATGCCAATTGACTATTTTTCAACAATATGCTTAGGAACCCTTTCCCTAGATTTCATAGACTTCTAGAATGCTTTGAAATATCCCCATACCTTGTCATCTCTTAGACTACCCAATGTAGCAATTGACTGTTTCAATTATCTCCCTACTAGGATGTCAAATGCCCATTGTCTCTTCCAAAATTGGGAGTGTCATTCATGAAAAATATCATTAAGTAGACAATTAAGTTGCCATACCAGTAAGTCCCTTTCTTTTCTCCTTTAATCTTTCCTAGGTTTGTTAACAATTCATCCAACATCCAACCACATAGGTGTAATTTCTCACTTTCTCTCATCATTTTATAAGCTGCGAAAATGCAGGAACTAGAAACAAAATTTAGTCGGTTTGACTAAGTTACCTTGTAACCAATGATCATGCTACCAAATCTGATGTTTGTGTCAGTAATAGTGTTGATTCTCATAGATCTACTGTCTGATGTTGCACCGGTGATTTTGTTGACATAATCATTAGAAACCTTCTTATCTAGACGTTGCCTAACCTATGGCAAACTGGTGAGTGCCCTGATGGCTTCCTTGGTGATCTTGTAAGGTCTATCTAGCAAGATAAACTTCCCATGTACTCTGCTTAAAACATACCTAATGATTTCATCTTCGAATTCTGGAATGTCCATAATTCTAGTAAACCCTAAGTCCTCAATGTGCTTGTATGCGGGTTTGATCTTTCTAGAATCTCCCATAAGCTCACTCATGTACATGCTCTTTATGTTGGATGTTCCCAAATCCTCAATGTGACAATGTATGTATTCCCTAACATCTTCAACATAAACCATACCTTCCAGAACACGGGAAAATGCTCCAACCAAGTCATCCAAGATAGCCACATGCGAATATCACTTAAAAGTTGGCCTGAGATGGTCCTTGACCTCTACAACAATCAGATACCTTGTAGCTCTTCCATATAGTATGGATTGTCTTATTCGATGGAGATGATATGTTGCTTACTATCCTTCTTGGAGATGATCGATTTTCCTCTAATCATTAGCGATTATTTGTGACTTCCAGTATGATTGATGTTGATCAACTTCAAGTAATCGGTTGATCACCATGTTCTTCATTAGGTGCTTATGATTGATCTGTTTGTATCATCGATCTGTTGTGTTGTGATCATCTTCTATAGAATCATTAATTGTTGCTTAAGGAAAATCGTCTTTATTCATAAGACTTGTAGTAGCTTATCCATATAGTGTATCATTTATAAAGATAATACAACAATCTTTCTCAATATTAAATATATTTGATGAGGTTTGTAGAGAAAGATTATAAGTTGGTGCACTACATTATTACATTTCTATTATTACATAACCTGGCGACTAGGGTCACCATGGAGGGAGCAAGCAGTGGAGGGAGCAAGCAGGGGTGTCATGGCACTCATAACCGGAGTCCAAGCTATAAAACATTGTTTCCACATAATTAGACTTGGAATAATCCTCTGGAATAGTTAAGGGGCGTTCCTCGTGAGCGAAGCACTCGGTGAAACCAGTCATAGAGTCCACTACGTATGGCTTGTACTGGTATTCTATTCCCTTCCTCAAGCACTTCTACATCGAGAAATGCCCGCAATCTCAACATATTAAGTGTATGATAGATTGTGCTAGCAAGTTTGTGTTTCGGATCGACTCCCCGATGGTTAATAAAAATGTCATATGGAAGCGATGAACCAGATGAAGATGAAGATGCATAGCTTGGTGTAACTTGATCAAAAGCATTTTCATTCTCCATTTGATTAAATTCGGAGGAAAGGATGAGCTTGGAGCAAAGGCGAAGTAGTTGGAGCAAACGTGAAGCTGTGCAGAAAGGGAAGACTCTATATATGAATTTATAGAAATCCTGCTAGAGTTTTTTGCAGCAAATTACGTGAAAGGATTGTGAAAAGATGAACAAAACAAAGATTACGATCAATACATTTATGAAGCTCAGATAAGCTCCTTCGGTAAAGCAGATTAGAGAATGTTTTACTTCCACGCACTATTGTGAATGGAACACAAATGACTTCTTCAGCATAAAATTCATGTGTTAAGAGTCGTTGAATTGTTTGAAACACAATGTGTTATATGTGAAGGGTTGTGACCTATTTTTCCCTCCTTAACCTTTCGTACAAGGACAAGTCTTTCATTTTAAATGAGTATGGAGATTAAAGCAATATGACAATGAAAAGTAGAAGATCTTCTTATGAGGCTTATAGGAGTTTTTTTATACAAGTCTATGCATGATATTTAAAATAATGTATAATTTTAAATATTTATTTAATTTCAAGATATTATAAAAAAATTATAAGTTGATGATGTAATTTATTAAAAGGTTTACGAATTACCAATTAGTTACTTAATATGAATTTGATTTGAAAAATTTAAAATTAATTTTGAGAATTATTGTTGATTAGTATTTATCAATACAAATAGAATATTTGAAGTTATTTGATCATAGATTTTCACTAACAAGGACATTTTTAGTTATCATTTATTTCAAAAATATATATATCTCAAATTTGTCCTTATTTAATGTAAAATAATATAAATGGTTGTACACCTTTTCAAACTAGGCTCAAGGTAGGCTCACAGGGTGTACTTACTTGAATGTGGAAGCTTGATTTTATGAGTATTTTGAAATTACTTAATGATATAACATAGATGTTGATTGAGCATAAGGAATTTTCCCATCAAGTTCTATAGATCTTCTAGAATAATCTGTAAAAATGATTAGTATAGCCTAATAGGCTCTGATACCATGTTAGAAATTAGGATCTTAGGATACTAATCATTATAAACAAGATGTAAAATAAATGAAATGAGAATCATACATGCATAAATGTACATATCACACAAGATATACATGGGGAAAACCCTTTCAGGTAAAAAACCCCATAAAGCATCATTTAATTAAAACACTTACAAATATAGTCTATCATAAAATAGACATGAACTTGGGGACACTCCTCCAATACTTCCACATGGCCAATAATACCTCATATGCATAGTGATACAACTCACAATAAAGCTCCAAATTCACACCCTCTCAAATGAGACAGAACCTCCTTAAATATAGGAGGAAGGGTGACTTCACTAGTCACACCTTTTCAATAACCCCCACTTATAAATAATTAATAATCTAATATTTATTAGATTATAATTATTTCAAATGGGATATGCTTATAAAGCATATAATATATAGGGTTTTATAACCTTATATTAGAACATTATATATAAATGTTATAAGGATGTGATCCCTAATAACATTATGTTCTAACAATAACAAATATAGGAATAGATGATGATCTCGCTTCCATGATTAAAGATAAGTACCTGATAATCGTTGTCGGTGAAAACCTAACAAACTCTTTTAGTCGTCGATGAAATTGCTCAAGAAGATATCTGATCACACTGAATAGTCTTTGATTGCTCTGAGTCGCTCTTAATCACACTGAATCGCTTTGAATGAAAGGTGATAAAAAATTAAGTGAATTCGACCTTTTATCCTCCAATAAAAACCCTAATCTTTTATTGACATCAATGACTTCTGGTGAAAGATACCGGATCTCGAACAAAACATATCCATGCTGGATAAGCATCTCCAATGTCTGGAACATCTTCTAGGACCTCTTCTAGGGGCATATGCATCATCTTCATGAATTTTGCCTACCACTAAGGCATTTGCCCCAGTTACCAGATGAGCTACCTGTCGATGCAAGAGCAACCTCCACTACTGGATAAGTAACTGGTGCATTCCCATCTGTTGATTGTTCTTCAGTCTTCCTAACTTATCTCTGGGTATAATCTTGCCGGATTTCACTAACCTTATCTTTCCGTTTCTCATTTGATCCTCCATTACCAACTGATGGATTTATGCTTCTACAGAATTTAGCAATATGTCCAACCTCATTACATGCGTAACATGTAACATTGTTTCTTTGAATTGCTTTACTAAAATTGATATAATTTCTTAACCTGCACTGATTAGCCATATGTCCAAATTTTCCACATGCATATAATTTAATATTCATTCTGCAATCTTATGTCTTATGACCATACTTATTACATTTAGAACATTGACCAGGAGCAGAATCAGGGTTATGATTTTCTCCGTTTCTACATTGCCTAGCCATGTGACCAAATTTATTGCAAACAAGATATATACCTTTAAATTTATAAGCATTAAACTGCCTTATTGGTGCCTTATGGTTTTGATCTTCATTAGTACTACCAAAACTCTATCCTTGCTCAAATCCAAGTCCACTGGAATCTCCAATCTACCTTTGTCTTTTTAATAACTCATCTAGTTGTGCTGGTCTAATTTTGAATTTTTCTTTATACTCACTTGTAGTAGTCAGATCATCTCTCAGAATTATCATTCTTCTCTCAAGATCTTGTTCATTACTTTGGGATTGTACTAAATCAGTTCTCAACAAATCATTCTCATGAACCAACCTACCACATTCTTCAAATTTGTTCTTCAAAGATACAACAAGATTTTCTTCCTTTTTCTTCTGATCTTAAATCTCTTTAGATATTCTCATAGTTATAGCTCACATTTCATTTCTCATAACCATGTTCTCCTGACTCAATTTCTGACACTGTTCCTTAAGTGCATCTTTCTCTTCATCATCCTCATTTTGTAAAAGTTACTTCCTCCTAACTGGAACAGATGATAGCCTCTCTTGTAGGACAAGAGTGAATTCTTTAGTAGAATTCAATTCATCTTGTAGCTTTATGTTTTTCAACCTTTCAACATCATAATCTTCAAGTGCCATCTCAAGTTGCTTTTCCAAACCCATATCCATGGATTCCAGATTCAGGATCCTCCTCAAGTTGTTAAATTTCCTTCAAGGCACAAGGCTCTGATACCAATTGTTGGAATCCAAATCAGTGTTATACTGGAATGATCAATTTTAGCCTTAATAAAACATGCATACACCAACCGGTATACTGGTACATACATAATTGAAAGAAGTAAAGCAACCAATAAGCCAATCACATAAATGAACACCATAACACATAGAATTATACATGGAAAACCTCAAAGAGGAAAAACCACAATGGGATTTGTGACCCACAATATCAATTCACTGGCCATATAAAGAGATATTACAAAATATAGGGGCCTGCACTTGCAGGAAGGCTTATAGCCTAGAGCACACTGCTCAATCACAAAAGAAGCCTCGCTGACTACATATAAATCCAGACTTCAATCCAGTGAAATGAGTGAACTGCTAAGATAACATCTTCTATGCTAGAATACAATTCCGGTTAAGCTCTGTATATTTCGGTCTGAAACCCTAAACCCTTTACTGGAATAACCCTTACATAAATATCCTCACATACATGATCTCTCAGATATATCTTGCATCCCCTTCCTAATACATATTCACATGATATTGCATTCACATAACCATCACCATATCCTCTTACAAAATGATCTAATCCAACTCACCTATATACCCTACACAATTTATCATGCCTTAATTCGGCTTACAAATATATTTACAATATGAAATTACATGTCAGCTAGATAGCATAAATACATGAATAACAAAATCAATTGTTGATGCCAGATCCAAGAGATGTTGGCCTCCAATACCGATAACCTTATTCTAAGCCATGCCGACTTGCATTGCTGGTAACCAAAGAAATCCTTCCATCCTGCTAGTGACAGTGAAGTGTTTGTCGGTACACAAATGAACCAAAATACCATGTTGCCATCAATGACAACATAGTGAAACCAACCA
This sequence comes from Cryptomeria japonica, assembly GCF_030272615.1. NCBI lineage: Eukaryota > Viridiplantae > Streptophyta > Pinopsida > Cupressales > Cupressaceae > Cryptomeria > Cryptomeria japonica. Next base: position 155,928,815 of record NC_081415.1, read on the forward strand.
ATTGAGTGTCAATTTCCAACAACCACATGGGTAGACATGGGTACCACTTAAGTTCTCCCACTAGACACCTTAGATTAGTGGCCCACCCTTATTTTTTTTTGAATCTTGTGATGATTTCAATGCAAGGGAATACCTAGTTTTCCCCCCAAGATACTCACCATAAGGCTTCCATGGGATGAGATAAAAATCCTTAGCTTAGCCTAAGCTACTTGTAGCTTTCTAGGGAGAGGGTGATAGGGTCATCCTTCCAGTCTTGGAGGCCCCTAGCTATCTGCTCACAAAAAAGGAAAAAATAGTGAATACACCCATCAAGGTGTCCCTACACTTGAGCTGATGGAGATTCCAAGTAGTGGGTTGAGGTTATCCATGAGACCATTGAACTTAGGTTAAGAAAGTGTTTGATGTGTTTTTGATTGTGCTAGACCCATGGAAATTGGGCTAATTTAGCCTATAGAACATACACATTACTCTCAAAATTTGACAAACACCTTCAAACATTGTGTCTTCATTGTTTGTTGTATTTTCTTGCCACAAGACATTCAACATTAAGATCTGGTCACACTCAATAATTGAAAAACTTAGACAGAATTGTGCAAAATTGCTAGAAACGTGTCTATGTCTGATATCAATGCGTATTTGATCATTTTGGCCACGTCTGTGTTGGTTCTTAGCGTGTTTTTGAATCTTAAAATCACTTTTGCATAGAACAACACTGCGCATGTGCATTTTCATATCAGACCTAAAATAAAAATTGTCAAACCATTAGAAACTATGTTTGTGTTAAATTAAATTGTGTATGTGTTCAGAAACCACATCTATGTAGAGAAGAATTATGTTTATATACTTTGAAATGAGATTCCATTATCAACAGTGGAAATCACATCTATGAACTAAGAAATTGAGTATAAGTGGGTTAAAACTATATTTGTGAACTCACGATGTGTTTGTATTATGGGATTAAAGAGCTTCTAAGGTAGCTTCTCCTAGGGCTTCATTTTTAATCAGCCAATCTTTATCATGACTTTGTCACACATTTTTAGTCACCATTTGCAGTCCTCATACACACTTTCAAGCCTAAGTTAAAAGGTTGTTTAGTAGTCCACATCATATCTTGCAAACATACTACAACATATCACTAGGTGGTTCCTGTATCAGATCTATCATCTTGGGTTCCATTTGGTTCTCTTTAGTTAAGGTCAACTTACCCCATCAAGAGATATATCATCTCTTTGGAAGCCATGCCTTACTTTAGATCACTTATCTTGGACTTACATTCTTAGACATTGCAAGACAAACCTAGATTCATTCCATTTCATATTCCTTCTTGGTCTTCCATAGTCTTCATATTTTATTCCATATCTCATTATAGCCAAGGTATTGTTCATGCTTGAAACCCATCCACAAAGGTCTAGAAGAGAAGTAGAGGAAGCTCTAAGATATCTCAACATGAGTACCTATGAGTTTGATGAAGATGAATTTTACAACCCACAAAACTTTGAGAATTGCAGTGATCCACCAAAGAATGAGAACAATAATGATAATGATAATGAATCTATCACTTCTGTAGACATTGAAGAGACTATAATAGATCCAAGGTTCAATAGAATGGTTGAGGAAACCATGACAAGAGATCATCAATATTTCTTTCAAGTGATGGCACAAAGTGGAACAAAATTACCCCATGATTTTGATGTGTCACAAATTATGAAGGATGATCCTAATCAAGTGAATCAAGCAAACACAAATCATAGAGGACATAATGGTGCTAATAGGAGATAATGTCTCATGTTTGAGTCACCCTCATCCTTGCTTCAAAAACTAGAAGTTACCAAAACTCATGCACATACCAATTTTTTGCTATAAACTTTCATGAACAACCCCGTGGTCATCCTCATGAAGAATAAATGTTAATACACATGCTCATCAACAAGATAACACCCAAGATCATACCAACACATACAAAATTATACCCAAGGGAATATTCAAAATCATGACACAAGGAGACCCCAATTCAAATTTGGGGGCAATACTCAAGATAATTCTTATGATACCTCATATCCTAATAGTCATGACATGTACAATCGACCTAGGCCTAGTGCTCCTTATTATAATACCATACCAAGTGCCCCATATTATAGCTACAATTATGTTCCCTCTCCATATGAGCATATCTATGATTAGTACCATCCATACATGTATTATATTCCTTCTCCTCTGTCTGGTGGCCCAGGGATGAGATTGACTCAAAGGGAGAAGACACCACCTAGAAATGACTTACAACAACAAATCAAGGATTTTCAAAAATAAATGGTAGATATGCATGCACCAAAATAAGAGTATATAATGAAATACATATGTCCTTGTCTATTTGACTAGAGTATACCAATGCCTTCATTTCCTCCATATTTTGTGATGCCAAAATTTGACAAGTATAGAGGCAAGGGAGATCCCAAGGCACATATAAGAGAATTTTTCACTGCTTGCATTGAGGTAGCAAGAGAAGAAATATACTTGATGCAACTATTCCCACAAAGTTTAGATGGACAAGATATGGAATGCTTCTCACAAATACCACAAGGAATTAAGTCACGGAGTGATTTGGAAAAAGATTTTATTCAACACTTCTCATACAATATTGAAACAAATGTGTCAGTGACCACCTTGTGTAATACTAATCAGAAAAATGGGGAGTCCTTTGCATCATTCTTACAATGGTGGAGAAGTTTATCTAGTTGATGCTCTTGTGATATCCCACAAAAATAAATGGTAGAAATGTTTACTCAAAATGTCAACAAGGACATTGGATATAAACTAAGAAAACATTGTTTGTCTACTTTTAAAAAAATAATTGAAAAGGGATTGGCAATTGAAAAAGCCCTTATTGAACAAGGCACCATTAAGCTATGCAAGGACAATAAAGATGAATCTAATGGGAAAGATAAACTCTTCTTTTGGAACAAAAATAAAAACATCGTTAACGATGGAGTAGTAGATGCAAATGTGGTAAAACCAAAGATAACTTTCCCGAGCGCAAGTTCATCTAATTCTAAAAATTAAGTGAATGCTCAAAGGCCATCAAAGCCTCCAAGAAAATACTCCCCATTGGGAGAGACAATTAAGAAATCATTTAAGAAATTGGTTGCAAACAAGATTATAACAATACCAGACAATCCACCATTTTGACAAAAAGTGAAACCTCCATGGTGGAATGATGATGAGTTTTGTGATTGTCACAAGAGAAAAGGGAATAAGACTAGCAATTGTCATAGATTGAATAAAATCATACAAGATCTCATTGATAAGGGTGACATATAAGTTGATGGTCACACTTCCAATAAGGAACATGTGATGTTTACAGTCGAACCATTCCCAAAACATGATAAGGGAAAAGCTTCTAAGATAGATAACAATGCCAATTATACTACCACAACATATGATCACAAAATCAATCACATTTCAATGGACAATCATGTGTATACCATTATTATAAAGGACAAAACTCCCAAATGTCCTACCCAAATGAGTAAAGTTGTTTTGAAAGGCATTGGACCATCTTCATCATCATCTAATGATAAAACCCCTGAATGCAATATTACAACTCAATGGGATAAAGTCACCTTGAAAGGTGTTCCATCCAAGACCACAAGTTCATCATCTACCAAAAATAAGTATGACCTTGTAGACCAATCAGGGAAGACACCTGCCCTTATCTCTACCCTTGAGATTTTGTGTATCTCCCCTTCACATAAGGCTATTCTTGACAAGGCACTAAGAGAAACCTCCATTCCCACTAATCTAAACATGGACTAGTTTCAAGCCATGGTAGGATACCATTCCATTCCACATTGCCTTACATTAACAAAAGTTGATGATGCATCTCCATGTCAACTACACAATGCACCCCTCCATATTGAAGTCATTTTCCATAAGAACCATATCAAACAAGTCTTGGTAGATGGAGGAGCATATCTAAACATTTGTACATTGAAAACAATCTTACAATCAGGATACTCTAAATAGATTGTGGATTCAAGAAATAAGATCACCATCAAAATATATGATGACGAAGAAGACTCATCCAAAGGAATGGTCACCTTACCTTTAAGTGCTGGGATAGTGACAAAGGATATTGTTTGCCAAGTCCTTGATTTAGATCTTGCATACAACATACTTTTGGGACATCGATGGATACATGAAATGAGAGTGGCTCCATCAACATATCACCAATGTATTAATTTTTTGCACAATGGAGTTGAAGTGATAGTCAAAGGTGATCCAAACCCATTCATATATTGCAACAACCTGTGATCCAGACCAGAGGGAATAATCCTAATTAATAGAGAATCAACTACATCATCAACATATGTTGATCCAGAATCAATGATAGCTTCTACATCAAAATAAGGAGAGCTCAAAGGAAAATACAAGGACAAAGGCATGGGAGAGTATATCTTGAACCAAACCATGTACTTAAGACAACTAATGGAATCTCCTAAGGACTATGGACAACCACATCCTTCAAAGAAATAATCCACAATTATAATAAAATAGGATCTCTCTACATTCAATAAATAGGGTGAGATGGAAGAGGAGGACATTTACAAAATGCTTTATAAGGAACCTGAAGAAGAATTTAAACAATACCGCATCACAATACCATGTGAGATATATGGAAAAGGTTTTAAGTTCTTACAAAAGTTTGGATATGATGGAAAAGGCCCTTTTGGGTTACAAAAGAAAGGCATTGTCAAGTCGTTGCAACCAGAGCTAGTACCAAAGAAGCAACACACCAAAGGACTTGGATTTTCACCATTGAGATTGTGTGGTCTTAAATCCCAAACAACATTACAAATCACATATTCTACCTCCACTAATGACCAACAAAAAGAGAAACACTATTCCACATAATCTAATGAATGTGAATGGGGTTCAAACAAGTCATCTAGTGACTATGAGCTTACAAAAACATTCAGAGAACCAAGAGAACCTATGGAAGAAGATAAGTTTAGAAAGAAATTTAGAGTTGGTCAAGCGACATCATTTGATTCTACATCTCATGAAAAAAAATATAGTGGAGAATCAAGGATAAAAATATTTTGGGATCCGAAACCCTCTACATCTTGAGGCTCTAAGTTAAAATTGCAAAAAGTGAAGACTCTCATTGCCGAGTGTTCTTCTAGTGACATTGATTTAGATTTATTTAGAATCAAGACTAATGAGGAGAGTACTAGAAATGACCCTGATGATTGCATTGAAATACCCAAAGACTCTTGTGTCTTTACCCTCACACTCACTGACTTTGAACACACCAATGGTATTCCCTTCGTTCATTCACAACTCATTGAGTGGGAGCAACAAGGAGCTCCATGACCTGATACATTCCAAAATAATGAGGCCTTTATTGATTATTGTGGCATACAAGATGATCTTCCACTTGGGGACCACAAAGTAGGATACATCATAAAACTTGGTAGTGTATCATATTTTGGTGAGGGTGTCAAACCTTCCAATCGCAAAAGTAGAAAAAAATAAAAAATCATGGCTCTTATGGTGAAAACCATATTGTAGCACTATCTAACCCCAAAAATGTAAAAAGAAAGGACGTATCCAATGGTGAAAATGTAGTACCCCTACTCATTTGAACTTATTAGACTCATATTTTATTATTGTTTACTTTCAGTGAATACATTACCCTGATGTGTTATTCAGACTTATATGACATTATTTCATGCTTTATCTGGATATCAAATGCATAATTTATTTGTAGTATTTCAATACTTGTGATTTATGGCATTTTATGGATTATTGCTATGTACCGACACTTTACTTTATCTATGCAATGTGGAATTATATGTTGTGTGTCTGCGAGTGTATTGGATGTAAGGGGACAATTTTCCTTCACTCATTTCGGTGAGACAGGGAACGTCATGATTCTCCTTCATCAGTGTGTATGTCGTGTTTTCTATATTGTATATATGCATGTGCGATTTGGTGATGCAGGATATTGCAGGTACAAGTACCGGGTAGGTAAGGGGTATCATCTCCACCTGGCTTCATAGGTCTGAGCATGCCTTATATTGTCCGATGGAAGTAGAGGAGGTAGTAGTTGACCCTATTTTATTCAGTTAAACTCTTGTGAGTGTCGTCAGTTGGTCGTCCTGTCAGTTTGTTCGGCCTTTGTGTATTGTCATTTGACTTTTTCTGAGTCTTTGCTTGGGGTTTGTTTAGTTTGTGTGTTTTAGTGGATTTAATTAATTAATTAAATTTATGGAGTTATCTCATAGTTGATATTTTTGAATTATGTATTTTATGCATTGAGATTATAAATTTAATTAATTAAAAGAATTTATTAAATTAAGTTGCAAGCTGCATGATATTAGAAATATATTTTATTTAAATTTTAGTAAAAAATAAATTAGATTAATTTCATTTATTGTTTCCTAGAATTTTAAATAAATAAAAGAATAACAGAATAAATAAATAAATAAATGAATAAAAGAATAAATTAGAATTAAAGTATTGCTTTAATTCCCTTTTTAGGAAATTAATAAATTTGCATGAAAAAAACAAAAGAAAAAATGATTTTTGCTTATTGCATGTAATTTATTCCTTTGTTAGAAATTAGAAAAGAAAAATAAAATTGCTTTTAATTACTAAAATTAAATATTAGAGTTTTTTGGAAAAATACATGCAACCTAGAATTTAAGTTTAAAAGGGGAATATATCTTTTTATTTTGGAAGTCACGGGAAAGAGTCAGGGATTTAGGTGAAGAGAAATTTATTTGGAAGCTGGTTGAAGGATTGGTTCTATTCTACAATTTTCTTCCAGGAAAGCTATACCGGGTTGGGTGGCTTCTTTTGATTGTTGTTCTAAAGGAAATATTTCTATTTCTTCTATCTTTCTGAATGATGTGTGTGTTAAGATGTTTGCCAAATCTAAAATCATGTCTATTTATTTTTTGTTCTTGGCTAAAGTCCATTCCTGAAGTTAATTTTTAGTTAAGGAAAGAAGTTATTTCTTGGGTGTTTTTAGATTAAAATTTTGAGAAAATTGGGAAAAGTTAATGTGGCAAATTTTGCCAAAGATTTTTATTGTGCATGAAAATTGCAAGATTTGAGAGGAATGGGATTTACCAGAGAAAATATTTCCTATTGTTTGATTTTTGTTTCGATATTTGGCTATGGCAATCCTTTTTAATATTTGTGTATCTCTGTGGAATTATTTAGTTATTATAGAAATAAATTTGATCATTAATTAAATTTATTGTGTTATTAAAAGTTAAGGGAAATTATTTTATTATATTATTTTGGAGAAATTATGTATTAATTTATTTCCCTGTAAATAAATTTGTTTGGAAATAAATTTTGGTTGAAAATAGAATTTACTGGTTTTTAGGTTAATGTACTTTAAAAAAAAAAATTAAAACAAAAATCGGTAGCCACTACCGACGGTAGTACGGCTACCGTACGGTAGCCACTACCGATGGTAGTATGGCTACCGTACGATAGTAGTACTACCGATGGTAGTATGCTACTGGCGGTAGCACATGCTACCATTCAGGGAGTAGGGGTTTTAAATTAATTCCGCTTCTTCCTAGATATATTTCGTGCAACCGAAATATGGTATTTTGGATTTATGTGCAGGGTTATTAAATTTGATTTTTAAATTAATTTATTATATATGATATATGTATATAAATAAATAAATAAATAAATAAATAAATATATATATATATATATTGTAATGAGATTATAGGTATATGATATATATACGATGTATATATATATTCATATAATTATATTAAATTATATATATATATATATATATATATATATATATATATATATATATATATATATATATATATATATATATATATAATTTAGAGTTTGGTTATTTCCGAAAAAGCTTATAATTTTAGATTCTATATTTATGCTTGGAAATACATTAGGAGATTAATTTTTATGTGATTTTATTTAACCTTATCGGACAAATGACATTGATTTCCTTGTATTAATATAGTTGTATTTTCTTATTTTCTGGAAAATCTTTAATTGTAAGTTATTTATGCTTTTGGTTGTTTAAAGAAAAGATTGCCTATATTAGGATCTTGTGTAATTGGTATGTGTGGTCAAGCTTAATTTCGTTGCAATTCTGGTTGAGTTGTCATTATGTTATATGTTATATCTCCTTGGTCAGGTGTTGTTGTATAACCTCGTGGATGTGAGCCATTGTGTGTTTTGTTCCAAATGGTCAATCTTGGGTTAGTGATTGTGTATCCTTCACCTATGGTTTGTCAGGATTAGTTATGGCTGTCTGTTTCACCATAGAGTTCTCGTAGAGAGACCTTTCCTATTAGTGTCCTATGAGAGAGAGTGGCTTTTGAGCAGGGGTCACGCCCGAAGTGGATGGCAGGATAACCCGTCGAAAGTCAGTTAAGAAGTGATAACCTAATAATTGATTAGAGGGTGGGTAGTTAAAATATTAATTAAGATAATGTGCCTCGCACATGGTTGGGTGCTTGTATAGGCTCAGTATGTGGTGAGAAGGCCTGGAATGGCAAACCTGTCACCTTGCCTTCACGAAAGGATTGGTAGGGTCCGCATGAGACTTAGATGGAGCCAGAGGTTCAGGAGAGGTTACCAGGATAACCCAGGATGGGGGTCGGGACCTATGGAGCCCTACCAGGGTAACCACCGTAAGCCATGCGATGGAACTCTCTCCTTAGAGTCACTAGTGTTTGTGATTTGAGTCACATGGATGTTTGCAGAGTCATGTAATTCTTTCGTACTTGTCTTATCTTGCTTGCTTGAGGGTTTTCTACTATCTCCTAGCACGGTGGGGTGGTTCCATTTGGGATCACATGGTCAGGTGGTAGTGCCACTTCCCATCGGATGTTCTGGATTGTATCTTCAGGTGAGGAAAGGCTTTGCTGGTGTTTCTTGGTTTGTGGTTCATGTTCCAGCTCTTGTTCGTGATCATTGTCTAGTTGAGACCTTGTGGTCATTGTATCAAACTTTTATGTAACCTTGATATTGTAACTTTTGGATTCCATGGTACTTTTGGAAGCCATGTATTTATGGATATTGTAATATTATGTCAGTGGATTGTATGTTAACTTAGTTGCTTTGATCTTTTTTATAGATGGTTTATGGATAAATAAATGCATTGGAATACTTTGATTCTTTCATTATGGAATTTAGATGTATGTGTAGTTTTAAACTTAAGCACTTAATTTATCTAATTAAATGGACAATTGGATTAACCATGGTGTAAGTATAATCTACGAATTAATCTTCGTTGGTAACCCTTAGGAAATCATGTGTTAGACTTCTGATGTGTTATTAAACGTGCAATGGTTATAATTAATGCACTTAATCTTTAAAAAAAAAAAATTTCACCCTTTAGTTGCATAGTTGTGTTGTTTTCCTTTAGGGTTCCTGGCAGGGCATTACAGAAAACCTCTCTAAGGTGCCCAAGGATGGAATGTTTGACACTCTCCCCATGACATCATATGAAGAAAAATCATCTATGTTGATTGAAGAAACTATCAAGACAAATATTGGCATAGAGGAAGTACATCACAATATTTTCTTGGCTCAATCTTTGACAGAGATTGAAAGACCAAAGTTCATAACATTCTTCACAAAGTGACAAATCAACTTTGCCTGGTCATATGCCGATATTCCTCAATTGGATCTTGATTTAGTTATGCATCATTTGACAGTTATTTTGGGCATAAAATTGATGAAACAAAAACTTCATAAGATTCTTCATCAAACCGATCAACTACCTTGAGTGGATTTCTAATCTTATACTTGTCAACAAACTAGACAACGGTATCAGAATATGTACAAACTTAAAAGATATCAATAAGGCTTATCCCAAATATGACTTTCCATTACCAAGCATTCATTTAATAGTTGATCTCACAGCTAATCATGTAATGATATCACTAATGGATACATTCTTCGAGTATAATCAAATTAAAATGGCACCTAAAGATCAACATAAAATAACATTTACATATCCTTGGGGTACTTTTTGTTGGAACATCATGCCCTTCGGATTAAACAATGTAGGTGCAACATATCAAAGAGCCATGTCAACCATCTTTTGTGATCTAATGCATGTCACCATGGAAGACTATGTTGATGATCTCTTGGGCAAATTAGTCACAAGGGGAACACATTTGGACATTTTATCAGTAAGCTTTGAATGCTTGAAAAATTCAAAGTCTAATTAAATCCCAAGAAGTGTGTCTTTGGGGTGACCTTTGGGAAACTCCTTGGATACATTGTCTCACAACAAGGTATTGAAGTAGATCTAGCAAAAGTCAAAGCCATATTGAAAATGCCACCTTTGAATAACATCAGTCAACTTTGATCTCTTCAAGGAAGACTTTAATTAATACACAAATTCATAGCACAACTTGCAGATAAATGTCATCCTTTTTAGCATCTACTTCACAAAAATATCAAGTTTAAGTGGGATGATAATGTACTCAAGCATTAAATAGGCATAAATTGCATAAATCAAATTATCAAAGAGTGAATCACAACTCTAAATCTAATTATTACTCCTAAATAACAATGAAATAATATAATTATCAATTGAATTGAAACAATCTATCTAAGACTCCCTCAATTGACATAGTAAGGCTTCCATTGCTCTTCTCTATTTTTGTTGATGTAGGCGGCTCTTAGATATTGCACTTGATTTCATGCATAAGATAGACAAGAATATTGAAGACTGCGATTCTAACTTGAAAATGAGAAAATGATGTTGAATTTATAGATTTTCAACACAAAGGGGGTGAGAAATAGAACTCAAGTGTTGATTGATAGATAACTGACTTAGATTGATCAGTGAACTTAATTTATTGATTTGTTAACTCATTTGATTGAGTAGTGAACTCAATTGATTGGAGAGTGAATTGAATAGATGGATTAGTTGATTGGATTGATTGATTGGAAGACTGAATTGATTGATTAGAAGACTGAATTGATTTTGAGTTAAAAAGGATGATTGATGAGTTAACTGAGTTAACTGATTAGACAACTGATTCATCAATCAGTTCTGATTTTAGCATGTGTTGTAGGAATTTGAAATTGAATAATTTTCAATTTCAATTTGGATTTGAATTTGGTCATTTGAATGCCGAAATGCACATGAAATTAACTGAAATTCTGATTTAGGGAAATATTAATTTGAAAATGTGAAATTAGATGAAATTAATTGAAATTCGAATTTTGGAGAAATGAAATGAAATTTGATGGAATTAATTGGAATTGTAATTTGGGGATTTGGAGGAATAAGTTAATTAATTTAAATAATTTAAATGAAATTATTTAATCTTAGGAGATATAATTAATTAAATAATAAAGATTATTTAACTAAGGAAAATGTCGTAATTAATTAAATAATTGATATTTAATTAATAATTGAGATATGGTTAACTGATTAAAATGATTTGAGAATAGAAATAGAATAAATAGAAGTGTTGAAGGGCGATGATTAGATGAAATAGTTAATTTAATCAAATAATTAAAGAATTACTTAATTAAATAGATGAATAATTCGTGTAGAATTAATGAGACATTTTTAGGTGTCTACAGATAAATGTCAACAAGCCTTTTAGATTCTTAAATACTATCTCCTAAATCCGCTAGTATTCATGCCACCTATTTAAAGAAAACCCCTATTACTTTATGTATCAACTAGACAAACATCACTGGGGGCACTCTTGGCACAACAAGATCACGATGCAAAAGAATGAGCTATATGCTACATTGGTCAAACATTGGTTGGTTACAAGCTTAATTACACTTCAATTGAGCGTGCATGTCTTGTTGTGGTTTTTGCTTCACAAAAATTGCAGCATTACATGATAACTCACAAAACAAAGCTTGTTGCAAAAATTGATCTACTGAAATACCTTCTTAACAAGGCAATACTCACAGGTAGACTGGCTAAATAGGTCATGATGTTGAGCGAGTTTTATATTGAATATGTTAACAAAAAATTCATTGCAAAACAGCTTGCAAATGCACCCATGATTGATGACACTCCAATTGTCTCAAAATTCCTAGATGAGTCCATTTTTATAGTGACAAAGTCAAAGCCTTGGCAACTATATTTTGATGGTTCATACACATAACATTGTACAGGGGCAGGTATCCTCTTCATCACACCTCAAGGGGATTCCATACCTAAGTCATATATGATGCATATGAAAGGGGAACAACCAAAATAAGAGCCCAAAGAGTTAGTATTGTTAGTCTCAACCAAAAACCAAATAAGCACAACAAATTCTAAAAACCTTCATATACATATCAAAGAAGAATAAAAAGCATACAAATGGAAGCAAAACAAATGAAAAGAAGAGAGAAGAGACTTCCTAAGATGCTCCCATTGTTTGTTGCTTCGGCTTGACCATTGCTTTGGGGATAGTAGGGTGTTGCAAAATGTTGTTGGATTTTAAATTATTCACAAAGCCCTCTCACTTCTTGATTTTTAAAGGGTCGTCCATTATCAGTCATGATGAACATGGGTACCCCATACCTACAAATGATATAATTCAGGATAAATTTCGCTATTTGTTATCCTGCTGTGAAAATCATCTGGATTGCTTCAACCCATTTTGTGAAATATTCTATAGTTGTGAGAATAAAATTATATCCATTGGAAGAGGTAGGATTTATTTTCCCTACAAGATCTAATCCCCATTGTGAAAATGGCCATGGTGATGCTATTGGTTGAAGATCTTGAGTAGGTGCATGAATGAGATTCCCATGTATTTGACATTGCTTGCATCTTTGGACATACTTGTAAGCGTCTTTTTCCATTGTAGGACAATAGTAACCTATTCATAACACTGTTTTTGCTAGAGAAGGTCCAGAATAATGTGCGCCACATATTCCATGATGGACTTCTTTTAAGGCATTTTGTGTCTCCTCCATATCAAGGTATCTGAGTAAGGTGTTGTCTATACTTTTCCTGTATAAAGTATCAACAATGATTGCATGTTTTGACGATTGTCGTATGAGTGTCTTCCTTTGATTCCATGAAAGATCGGGAGGTACATATTGATCATGAAAGTATGTGTATATATCTCTGTACCATGGAGACTCGGGTCCTACTATCATACAAACATATTCAGTGGATGGTATTTCATAAGCAAGGACAATGAGTTGTTCCACTTGAAATTCAAAGTGAGTTCCATCATTTGGCATATCCAAGAGAGATCCTACTGTTGTCATTGAATCTGCTGTCCTATTTTGCACTCTTGAAATCTGTTCAAATGTGACCTTGGTGAAGTGTTGCTTGCATTCTTCTTCCAATTGTTTGTATGATTGTAACTTATCATCTTTTGTATTTTAATCATCATTGACTTGATTAATGATGAGTTGTGAGTCTCCAAAGACCTTTAGATCTTTGATGTTCCATTGTAGTGCAGTGCGTAGTCCTACCATTAGGGCTTCATATTCAACAATTTTATTGGTACAAGTAAAGCTATTTCTGAATGATTTGGGAATTGAATCTCCTTGAGGAGTTATGAACAAAATTCTTGCTCCTGCTCCATGATTTGTATGTGAACCATCAAAGAATAATTTCCATTGTGTCTTTGTTGATAGTGTAGATGTTGATTCATCTAGAAAATCTATTTTCATCAGGTGATTGTCTTGTAAAGGTGCTTCTGCAAGTTGGTTTGCTATGATTTGTCCTTTTATAGCCTTTCTACTGACGTATTTGATGTCGAATTCACTAAGTATCATGACCCATTTTACAAGTCTTCCAGTTAGTGCTGCTCTATTCATCATGTATTTGAGTGGATCAAATTGTGCAGCCAACTATATTTTATGACTCAACATATAATGTCTCAGTTTTTGTGATGCAAAGACTACTACAAGACATGCTCTTTCTATCTATGTGTAGTTGAGTTCATACCCAATGAGAGTTCTACTAATATAGTAGACAACTCTCTCTCTTTTCCTTGTTCATCTTGTTGTGCTAGGAGAGTGCCTAAGGAGGAATTTGTTGCAGCTATATGTAGGAGTAATGGTTTCCCATGTACTGGTGGAACCAATATTGGAGTGGACAATAGATATTCTTTTAGTTTTTCAAATGCCTCCTGGCATTGTTGTGTCCATTTAAATGTAACAACTTTCTTAAGAAGATGTTGAAATGGTTGGCACTTTTTGTTGGCATTATGGATGAATTGATTGTGTGTTGCATTGATGTTTTGTCATTGATGTCAACATTAGCTATTATGGTTGGTTACCGACAGACAAGTTTTAGTTACCGGTAGAAGATCTAGTGTTACCGACAGAAGAGACTATCTGTTGGACACTTCCGACATGTTTGGATCAGTGAAGTATATTTGATTTCATGTGTTATATGCTCCATGAGCATGTTTTGGTCAGTTGGTATTGGCTTACTAATCAGATGCTATCATACACTCTGGTAAACCCTTATCGACACTGGTTTAAGGCTTTACCGACAAAGCTTTCATTAAGGAATCCTGAAAGGATGCATAGTTGGCATTGGTGTTGCTTCTTCATGGATTTCAGGATGTTGAAGATGTTCTTTGATTGTGCTTCAACTGCTTGAAGACATTTCTTTGGCATGGTGGACCCAAAATAGGTTTGGTACCTATCTAGGTTATGGACCGGTATCATGCTAACATGTACTCTACACGTTACCGGGATGACTCGAGATGATTTATGGATTTTTTATTATTATTTTGGACTTAAGATGACATGGCATATCATTGTAATATGTAATCATGTAATGATCTTATTATAATATCTTTTAGGTGGTCGACCTAATCAGTTTAGGCCTTAGGGTTTGTATAAATAAGAGGTAGAAACTCTTTGTAAAGTATCATGGTTATTGGAAAGGTCATGGTCAAGGAATGTAATGTGTGAATATTGTAATATCATTCAGGAAAAGGAGTTCATCGATCATTAGTGATTGAATTGGATTCAAAAGAGGATTTAGTCCTCCAACACCGAGCTTAACCGAGACTGTAATCAGGCATGGTAGATGTTATTTCTAGCAGTTCACTCTATTGGATTGTTGTCCATTTATCTTGAGATGGTTGTAGTCTCTATGTAGTCAGTGAGACTCTTTTGTAATGAGCAGTACGCTCTAAGCAGTGTGCCTTCCTGCAAGTGCAAGCCCCTCATTGTAACACATACTTTCTATAGAAGTATCATCTGACTGTGGGTAAGCTTCCCACCGTGGTTTTTCCCTTTCCGAGTTTTCCACGTACAAATCATGGTGTTATGTGGTATGGTTTCTTTGCATTGATTATATGGTTAATTGTTAAGTTGTATTGTTTATCGATATCTGTTCCTACCGGCATCTGTATATGTTTTACCGATCCTTGATTTGTTTAAGGTTGTATTTTGGATTAAAAGTTATAATCTGTTAACAACTAATTCACCCCCCCCCCTCTCAGTTGTTCACCAGTTATCCTAACACTTTTCTACCAATTGGGATATGAGGCACCTTATGGATTGTAATATCCCTTGTAGACTTCTGAGTTGTTTGAGTGTAGCAAGTGATGGCATGTCTAAAATAGCTTTCACTTTCTCTAGATCTATCTCAATTCTGCGATTGAACACAATGAAGCCCGAGAGTTTACCAAAGGTTACCCTAAAGACACATTTTTTTGGATTTAGTCTTACATTGTATTGCTCAAGTCTATCAAAGATCTTAGCCAATATGTTTAAGTGACTATCCCTTGTTTTAGATTTTGCTAGCAAGTCATCTACATAATCTTCTATGATTGTGTGTATCATATCACGAAACAAGGTGGTCATTTCTCTTTGGTAAGTGGCACATGTATTCTTAAGGCCGAATTGTTGAAATGTGGTGACTAATCAGAAAAGTACTGTACACTCAGCATGTATCCTTTCCAGGGTCTGGGGCCGGGCCGGGCCTCGGGCAAGGGTTCGGGGGTGGCAGCCCCCGAGAAATTTTTTTTTGGGTATTTTTTTGATGAAAATCGACATTGTAATTAAACCCTAAAAAGGTCGACTTTGTTTTTGCCCTAAAAATGCATGTTATAAGTGGCTGGGATGCTTAAGGCATTGTAAGGTTGATGTATTGTTTTTGCTGGATAATAAGAAAGATTGGGCGATTGTGTATGGTGGATGTAACCCATTCTGGGTGAACCACGTTAAATCTGTGTTATCTGTGTCCTATTTTATTTCTTTATCTTTTGTATTTAAATCTGTATATAATTGTTAGTTCATATTTGCTTTGGATCTACTTGAAACCCTAACAATTGGTATCAGAGCGAGGTTTTCTATAAATTGGCAGAACTTTCAGATTTGAGTGGGAGCAATGGAGGATTCCAAATTCAAGGTTGAAAAGTTTAACGGCCAGAATTATCAGTTATGGAAAATGCAGATGGAGGATTACCTGTATCAAAAGGATTTGTGGTGGCCATTGGAAGGAAAGACAAAGAAAGCGACCACAATGTCAGATGAAGAGTGGGACATTTTAGATAGAAAGGCACTGGGATCCATTCGATTGTGCCTTGCACCGTCTATAGCATTCAATATAACAGAAGCAAAAACGACTGTAGATTTGATGGCGACATTGGCTAAATTGTATGAGGAACCCTCGGCTTCAAATAAGGTATTTCTTATGAAGCGTTTGTTTAATTTGAAAATGAGTGAGGGAGGATCTGTAGCGGAGCACTTAAATGAATTTAATACAATTACCAATCAATTGTCTTTGGTAAAAATTACTTTTGTAGAAGAGGTTAGGGCTCTCTTGATTTTATGTTCTTTGCCAGAAAGCTGGAATAGCTTGGTTATGGCTGTAAGTAACTCTGTCTCTGGTAAAAATACTTTGGTATTTGATGATATTGTTGGTGTTATCCTAAGCGAGGAAATGCGAAGGAAAAGCACAGGTGAGACTCTAGCATTATCGGGTAGTGTTTTGAATGTGGAGAATAGAGGAAGATCAAAGGAAAGAGGAAAAGGCCCTGGGAATGAGAAGTCACGAGGGAAGTCAAAGAAATGACACTCTTAATCTAGAGGAAAGAAAGATTGCTAGTACTGCGGAAAGCCTGGTCATCTAAAGAAAGACTGTTGGTCTTGGAAAAACAAAGAAGGAGACAAAAATGAAAATGACAGTAAGGAAGCTAATATTGCAAGTAATACTTTACAAGATGCTTTAATCTTATGTTTGGATAATGTTAATGATTCCTAGGTAATAAATTTTGGGGCTTCATTTCATGCTACACCCCATAGAAAATATTTTCTAGATTATGTTCAAGGTGATTTTGGATAGGTATATTTGGGTGATGATGAGCCCTGTCAAATTGTTGGAAAAGGAAAGATAAAGATCAAGTTGCAGAATGGAAATGACTAGTTTCTGCAGGAGGTAAGACATGTTCCTAACTTAAGAAGAAATTTAATTTCCACAGGGCAACTAGGTAGTGAAGGTTGCATAGTTACCTTCTCAGACAGTATCTAGAAGGCCAGTAAAGGATCATTAGTAGTAGCTAAAGGTGCAAAGGTAGGCACATTATATCTGTGTACTGGTAACACTTACTCTACCTTAGTTGCTACAGATAAAGTTACTGCAAGGAAAACAACAATAGATGTTGCAAGAATAGATTCGATAATGTGGCACCATAGGCTTGGGCACATGAGTGAGAAAGGGATGAAAATCCTTCACTCCAAAAATATATTGCCAGGACTAAAGAAGATTGATTTAGAGTTCTGTGAAAACTGTGTTTATAGTAAAAAGAAAAGAGTCAGATTTCTCAAGGTTGGGAAAGAGAAGAAGAGTGAGAAGTTAGAGCTCGTACATTCAGAACCGGCTCAGGTATCATCTCTTGGTGGCTCTTGTTATTATCTTATTTTTATTGATGACTCAACCAGAAAAACATGGGTATATTTCCTAAAACAAAATTTAGATGTTTTTGAAACTTTTAAGAAATGGAAAGCTTTGGTTGAGAATGAGATAGGAAAAAAGTTGAAGTGTCTCAGATCGGATAATGGAGGTGAGTATTATAGCAAAGCATTTGAAGATTACTGCTCCTTAAATGGGTTTTGAAAGTAGAAGATAGTTCCAGGAACTCCACATAAAAATGGTGTGTCAGAGAGAATGAATAGGACTACCATGGAACGCGCGAGGAGCATGAGATTGCATGCTGGATTGCCCTTACATTTTTGGGTAGATGCTATACATATTGTTGTCTATTTGATAAATAGAGGACCTTCAACCCCTTTGGATGGTGGTATTCCAGAGGAGACATGGACTGGTAAAAAGGTAAATTATTCTTTTCTAAAAACTTTTGGTTGCGAAGCTTTTGTCCATGTTGATAAAGAAAACAGAACCAAGCTTGATGCTAAATCTCAAAAATGTACCTTCATTGGATATGGGATAGATGAATATGGCTATCGGTTATGGGATTTTGAAAATAAGAAAATAATTAGAAGTAGAGATGTTATATTCAATGAGAAAGTTATGTATAAAGAACAGATGCAGGAAAAGAAGCATGAACAAGACAAACAAGAATATGTGGTGTTGGATGAGATTCCTAAAAATGAAATGCCACAGGTACCTGATGCTCAGCAACAACAGATTGTCCCACAAACTCCTGCAAGTGTTAGACGTTCTACAACGAGAAGTAGACCCCCTGAAAGATTTTCTCCTTCTTTGTATTCTATTTTATTAACGGATTCTAGTGAACCAGAAGAATATGAAGAAGCAATGCATGTGGATGCCAAACAACAGTGGGAGCTAGGCATGAAAGAGGAGATGGACTCCTTGATGAAAAATAAGACTTGGGACTTAGTCCCTTTACCTACAAAAAAAAGAGCCTTGCCTAACAAATGGGTTTATCGGCTGAAGGAGGAGGAAGGAGGTCAGAAAAGATATAAGGCCAGACCTGTGGTAAAAGGTTTTGCACAGAAAAAGGGTATAGATTATGATGAAATATTTTCTCCAGTTATAAAAATGACTTCAATTAGAATTGTACTTAGTCTTGTGGCTGCAAATGATTTACATCTTGAACAATTAGATGTGAAAACAACTTTTCTCCATGGAGATTTGGAGGAGGAAATTTACATGTTGCAACCACAGGGATATGAGGTCAAAGGTAAGGAAAACTTGGTGTGCAGGTTGAAGAAAAGTCTGTATGGCCTAAAGCAAGAACCCCGACAATGGTATTTAAAATTTGATAGTTTCATGGCTGAACACGGTTATCATAGATGCCATTCTGATCATTGTGTATATTTTAAGAGATTGGATAATGGCAGTTATATTATCCCGTTGCTTTATGTTGATGACATGCTTGTTACTGGTTCTAACATGGAACACATAAATGATCTTAAACAAAAATTAGAAAGGTCATTTGCTATGAAGGATTTGGGTGCAGCTAAGCAAATTCTCGGTATGAGGATTACATGGGATAGGAAAAATAGAACCTTGAATTTGTCCCAAAGTGAGTATATAAAGAAGGTGTTGAAAAGATTGGCTAGTCATTTCAAATTGACTAAGGAGATATGCCGAAAGGCACAGGAAGAGGTTAATAAAATGTCTAACATCCCGTATTCATCAGCTATTGGCAGTCTGATGTATGCAATGGTATGCACAAGGCCAGATATTGCACATGCAGTGAGAGTTGTGAGCAGGTTTATGAGTAATCCGGGTATGGAACATTGGAATGTTGTGAAATGGATCCTTTGGTATTTGAAAGGAACCACTACGAAGGCATTATGTTTCAAAGGATCTAATGTTGCTCTGAGTGGATTTGTTGACTCTGTTCTGGCAGGTGATATTGATTCACAGAGGAGTACTATAGGGTATGTTTTTACTATAGGGGGAACTTTAGTCAGTTGAATTTCTAGGCTACAAAAGGTTGTTGCACTTTCAACCACTGAAGCTGAGTATGTTGCTGCTATAGAAGCTAGCAAGGAGATGATTTGGTTACAATGTTTTCTGGAGGAATTGGGTTAGACACAAGAGGATAGCCCATTGTATACTAATAGCCAGAGTGCCATTCATCTTTCAAAGAACTCTTCTTTTCATTCAAGGACAAAGCACATTTAGCTCAGGTACCACTTCATCCGGACTATTTTGGAGGAGGGTCAGTTATAGCTTGATAAGATTCACACAAGTGAGAATCCTGTCGATATGTTCACGAAGGCAGTTCCACAGGAGAAGTTGATTTCTTCATCAATTTCTGTTAGTCTTATTGATTGATAATTATGGAATTTATACCAGTCGAGTCCCAGTGTTTTATCCAGCGGATGTTGCATTTACAGTGGTGTCGTGTAGTATCAGTCTCCAAGTGGGAGATTGTTTGGTGTGGAGCCTGATCAGTCTCCAAGTGGGAGATTGTTGAAATGTGGTGACTGATCAGCAAAGTACTGTACACTCAGCACATATCCTTGTCAAGGTTCGGGGCCGGGCCAGGCCCCGGGCAAGGGTTCGGGGGCGGCAACCCCCGAGAAAAGCGGGGGTTTGGGGACGGGAGCCCTCGAGAAATTTTTTTTGTGTATTTTTTGATGAAAATGACATTGTAATTAAACCCTAAAAAGGCTGACTTTGTTTTTGCCCTAAAAATGCATGTTATAAGCGGCTGGGATGCTTAAGGCATTGTAAGGTTGATGTACTTTTTTTGCTAGATAATAAGAAAGATTGGATGGTTGTGTATGGTGGACGTAACCCATTCTGGGTGAACCACATTAAATCTCTGTGTTATCTGTGTCCTATTTTATTTTTTTATCTTTTGTATTTAAATCTGCATATAATTGTTAGTTCATATTTTCTTCGGATCTGCTTGAAACCCTAACATGAATGGCATCACATTCCAACAATAGGTTCCCCATGGACAAGTAAATGTTGTCTTCGGTTGATCTTTTGGCACAATTTTGATTTGATTATAACCGAAAAAACCATCCACGAGTGATAGCATTTCATTTCCAGTTGTTAAGTCCACTATGATGTATATATTAGGGAGCAGAAAGTCATCTTTGGAACAAGCCTTGTTAAGGTCTCTGAAGTTGGTCAGATCCTGATACCTCCAGTATGCTTGGATACCGAGACTAGATTTGAAATGCATTTAGCATAGTCTATAGGTATGATGAAACCCACATCTAACAATTTTTGTAACTCAATTTTCATTAACAAGTCTATCTGAGGGTGCATTTTCCTGAGTTTTTGTTTGTATGATTTTACCCCTACAAGTAAAGGTAGATGATGCAAGACTAATTTTGGGTCTAATCTAGGAATATCTGCATAAGACCATGCAAAATTGATGGGTCTTTTCTTAAAGAATTTGATAAATTTCTCTTTTTCCATTGGATCAAGGGATTTTACCAGGTGAATGTTATGAACCTTCTCAACATTGCCGATGTTGATTTTCTCAATTTATTCTACCAATAATGTTGACCGTTCTTTACCAATAGGTAGGGAAACTATTATGTGTTCAGCTTTATCATCACTGTCATGATTAAGAGAAGAGATTGCTTCTCCAAAATATGTAGTTTTGTCTAGATCTACGGTGTAGCCAACTTTGTGATCCTTATAAGGGAATCCATTCCTTACACCCAAGGATTTTTCTATAGCTTCATCATTTTGGAACCAATCTAATTATGGCTCTCCTTCTTTCCCCCAATCAATTAGACATGGATGCATGAGAAGAAAGTCTTTATCTCTTGTCATTTTAGAGGATCTAGATATCATGCATACTTGATTACGAGCTATTGTTTCTTCATCATAAATTGGTGACGGGTTGTCTTTGTCAAATGAAAATTCATAGTCATGAGAATCTGTCTATGTATGTTTCACCTTCTGATTTTGTATCACTTATCTACTCTTGTTTTGGTATCTGAATTTGAGTGGATCTCCTTTGTATTGTGGATACTTTTCTTAAGCTTGGTATTAGTCTTTGCAGTCTTGCTTCATCTGATTCAAATGGAGGTGTTGAAGTTGTTTCTCTTGGCAAAATAATTGATAATAACTAGGGATTTGGTTCATTTGCTGGTGCTAAGCCTGTATTTGTTGCCATGTTTGCTTGCGCAGATGATTCAGGTACTATACTGCTGGACGTCTATGTGGTAGGTTCTTGCAGGAGCTGTCACATGTCTTCACCATCTGATTCTATGGTAGGAGATGTTGGTAGTCTCTTTCTTTTTCGAGGTGGAAAGAAATCCATCTTTGATGATGGTTGGTTTATAGGTATGAAATTTGAGGGTACCTTTGGCCTGTTCAATATATCCAATGTTCATTGTCTAGCTTCTGTTATTGGTGGCACATATTTATATCCCAAGCCTTGATTCTTTGGGTTTTCATGTGGTAAAATAGGTTCTAATATTCCTTGATTTTGTAGTCCTAATCCTGTGGTGCCATCATATCCATGTTTTTATAACATCTTGAAGTCGTTTCCATATTGATGTAGAGGTATCTTGGGTACTACCATGTCATCCTCCTCTCTATATATCTAGTGATTAATATCTTCATTTAGAGATTCTTCTTATATATCTCCCCATCTAATGAAAGAACAAGAATCTGAATATTTTACTATTTCTTTTCCTTTATCTTGCTTCATTGTTGTGTTCCGAGGCTTCCCAAAGGACCTGGGAGAAAATAACTATTGTTTCCCATCTGATGTGCTTGAAATAAAATATTCTCCACAACCAACTTATTTAATATGCAAAGAAGATGTGGTTGGTATATTTTTCTCTATTTCTTTAATTGATAATGATTCCATTTGTAGTGAAAAGGAGCTTCCTGATTGTTTGGTACTTGATTGTTTGAGCTTGCCCTTAAATGATTGCAATGTTGGAAAGGGTTCGTGTCACCATGGACAATGATTTCTATACTATTGTATGAGAACTTGACACATTGGTGAAAAGTTGATGGTACTGCTTGCATTGTATGTATCCATGGGCAACCTAACAACATATTGTACCCCAATTCTCTGTCTAGTACTTGAAAGGTGATATTTTTTGTAGCCAGTCCCACTTGTACTGGTAAAGTCACCATACCTTTGGAAGGGCGTTCCTCATCATAATAGGATTTTATATTGATTCTCTTAGTAGAGTCAACATAATGTTTAGAATATCCCAAAACTTTGATAAAATGTAGAGTGCATATTTTGAGGCCCGCACCACCATCTATTAGTACTCTACAAACCTTTTTTTGGCCAATGAAAGCTTCTAAGTGCAACAAATCATTATGCATGAGTTGGTTTGTAAGAACATCCTGTTTAGTGAATATGACCTTTGAAACTGACAAGTTTCCCACCATTGATTGAAATGTGTTCTCATCAATGTACCTAGCAACAACCAAATCTTGTAAGGCTTTATCCAAGATTGCTTTATGGGCTGGCGATATGCACAATAACTCAAATAATGAAATTTGGGCTGGAGTTCGCTTTAACTGATCCACCATATTATAGTTGCTAGTTATTGAAGGTTGGTTTAGAGGTACTCCTTGTAATGTGACTTTTGATCTTCTTGTAATGATGACTTAATCTCTTGTTTTAGGATTCACTGTGATTGTAGCTACCATTTCATGTCCTTCACTTAGTGTGTTAATGGCATAGTCAAATGCTACATTGGTATAATTGGCAGTATTGTCTTGTGCATTAGAACTAGAAGCTTTTCCTTTTTCATGTTTGACAAAAGGATCTTTGAAAATGGTATGATTTATATTTGGTCCTTTATTATCCACTGTAATGTCACCTTGATCTATGAAGTCTTGGATGAGGTTCTTCAATTTGTAGCAACTTGCTGCTTTGTGACCTTTATTACAGTGATATTCATAGAAATAATTGTCATTCTATCAAGAAGGCTTAAATGAACCTGGTTCATATGGCCTAGCTTTCGATAAAGTTATGGCATTGCTCTGTATCAACTTCTTTAGTGCTGATTCAATAGGTTCTTCAAGGGGTGTGAAGTTCCTTCTAGGTGTGCCTATCCTTGGAGGCCTTGGATTATTTGACTGTAGTACATTGGTGTCATTTGTCTGGGATAGGTTCTTATCAGTTGGTCCTTGTAAAGATATTGTTGGTTGAGCTCTATTCACAATACGTGCGTCAACAACTCTGTAGTTTGTGACATTTTTGTTTCTAAACCAAAATTTTGATCTTTCATTGTTTGTGATGGTGGTTGGTCCACTATCCTTTTGGTGTTTCAATATCCATTGTTCTACTAGGCCTTTCTCACATTTGATGCCTTTTTCTATTACGTGGCATTGCATTTGTAATGGATATTTAATCAGAGGCACAAGATTTTCATTAAAGATGTCTACTTGTTCTGCTTCAGGGATGTGACTAAGACATTTACGATATAGGCCTCTCCACCTTTGTAAGAATGTAGCGAAAGTATCACCTTTTTGTTTTGTTGCACAAAAATCCATTAATGTGATTGGATTATCTATGTTGAAGGCAAAGTTGGATATAAATAACTCAGCCAATTCTCCTCATGAAGTAATTTTTGGCGGAAGGTGCGAAAACCATTCCAGTGTTGTCCCTCCTAGGCTCTTTGAAAATAATCTCATCAAGTATGTATCATTGTGAGCTACTTCAATGCATGTCATGAAGAATTCTCTTATAAGATCTTGAGGATCTCCTTTCCCTCTATATTTGTCAAATTTTGATGTTTCGAAATGTGGGGGAAAAGGTGGCATGTATAGTTTTTTGTCAAAAGGATAAGGACATAGATCTTCCATGGTATAGCTCTTTTTATCATTCCCCACTTCTATACTAGCCATTTTCTTTTGAAGGTTCTCCATTTGTTGAGTCAGAAGTTCTATTTGGGTTATTGGTGTGTTGACCTAGTGAATGTTCCCTACAAAAGGAATAATATTTGAGTACCTTTAAGCTTGTTGAAATGTAGATGAACCAGGTAACTGTGTCCCATAAGTCCCAACAGGTGGTGTGAAGTATGCAAATTGCAGAGTAGCATTTGGCTGAGCCAAGCTCGTTGTCCCTGGATTCATATTCTGACTATTGTAGCTGGAACCAATCGAGACTATTGGTTGATTTATATTTGCCAAGGTAGTGGTGTGAGATATTGGAGCTTGCAATATCATATTTGACATTGTCCATGTTGTAAGATTGGTACTTGGTGGTGTCATTCTTGACTGTATTGAGGTTGTAGCTATATTTTCATTTTGAGATATACATTGTGTTGTTGTAGCAATTGTTGCTTGTGTCTGCATTGTAATGGGTATTTGAGGTATATTCTGGTTTAATGTCACACCTTGTGGCAGTATTGTTGAAATATCTACCCCTAGCGGTAGTTTGGCCCCATTTTGTAGTAAGAGAGTGAGATATCTATCTCTGTCACTATTCATGAGAGTGTTGAGAATCATTAATGTTGCGGGATCTTTTTGGACTGCTTCGAGCTCTTCCTTTGTCAAATTATGTCGTATTTCATCAATGGAAGGCATCTTGTTTGAGTTTATTAACATATTTGCGGGCATGTAACCCTATGTTTGTTGTTGTGTCGATAGATCCATATTCCATGTTGGGTTGACTAGGGGGTCATTGTTAGGATCCATTTGATTTTTTGCTTTTTGAGCACGCGTTAATGGCATGAATATTGCTTCGAAGTGATCTTGACTATCTAAGATATGTATGCAAAACTTGGTTATATGTAACTAAATAAGTTTCTATGACACCCTAAAACGATGACATGCTATCTAGGATTTCAAAAGTCAGACACGATATTTTCAACGTATTGCTGGAAAGCTTCAAACTCAGCCTCTTCTTTAATTCAGTTTTCAAGGTCTATATCTACCTGTACTGATTTTCAAACTTCTTCATCTATGATAGCCTAGACTATGTCATATTGGTTTTGATCAATTATTAATTCTTTAGCAAGGGTATTTAAATCATCAATTATTTCTAATTGAATGTTGTTTTCCCCAAGATTTGGTTGTTCAAATGGGAATTGATCATTTCCTTTTAGACCCATGTATTGAATATTACTATGCAGACAATGTAGACTCTAAGAATGAATGAATGATACCTAAAATGATGGACACTTTTTCTTTTTCTAACATGGTTTGAGGAATGTTGCTATGGTCTTCTCTACTAATTGTCTAATGGCTTCTTTTTGAGCTTCTCTTTGTATCTTTTTCCTTAGTTTCTCATCAAGGCAAATGGAATTTTGGATTTCATCATCTATGACGGCCTTAATTGTATCATATTGGGAATGATTGAATCTTACTTCCCAAGGGAGGTTATCTAAACCATCAATTATTTGTAATTGGTTAGTGTTTGGTCCAAGATTTGGTTGTTCGAATGGGAATTCTCCATCTCCTCTAATACCCATGGACTTAGGTATGATTCCTATAATTTGATGTGACACTAATCTTGAGGTACTTTGGTAAAATGACTTGTCTAAGGAATTTGTGTGATGATTCTAATGGAACTTCTACATGAATTGAATACCTAGGACCTCTGATCACTTGAAAGTAACATTTTCATCAATTTTGAATTTGTCCAAAAGGTTTGGTTCTGTTGTTGGTTTTGTTGTTGGCACTTGTTTTTCTTGTTGAAGTTTTGATCTTGTTGAACACTGAAACTTTTGACTTACTTTTGATTTATATCTTCCAATATTTTGAATTTGTTGAAGTATAGAAAAGGACATAGCGGTCACATCAAAAAGAATAAAACCATGAATATAGAAATTGTTTAGGAAAGTTTTTTAGATTTCCATGAATGTTGAACTTTTTCAAGGCCCCATTTTGTTTTCGTTGTATTTGGGCAATTCGATATTAGACAGACTCTCCTAATGTCAAAAGGTCACAAGTATTATCACATCCCACATCTTGATACTCCGTCAGCTCAAACAACCATGTCACACCTAGGGTGCGCCCGTTTTTTTGCCTTTTTCCAGAAATTAGATCAAAGAAGATTGCTCGTCAATTGGTCTGTTATTCTGGGAGATTTATGGTGAGTGTCTTGGGGGAAGATTCTTCCCCACCCTTGCATTGTGATAAAACAAGTGTCTGGTTACTGACTCGGCTTGGTTTCTAATTTCTATGGTGTTTCAATAGGGTTCTGTTCAAGTGGTCACAATCAACAATGTTTTACACTCCATTGAGGGAGGTCTCCTAGTCTGTAAAGGTCACTCTCTACAGATTTTAATGTACCATATAGGCACCGAGGGAGGAATAACGCCATTGTGACAATATGTAACACTCGTCACACATGATTTTCATCACATACACATTTGATTATAGTGGCTTGGATTACTTGGCTTTAGTCGTTGGCCACTTAGGTTGTTCCCCTCTCATCAACCTTAATGGTGCCCTAAGGGCAACTCGGGAGGGTAGGCCTTCTAAAGGATTTAATTGAAAAAAATAAAGGAAAACATGAAGGAAGAGAGTCTGGTTTTTTGATCACCCATTGAAGGGGAGAGCATAATACCTATCTCCTCGAAGACACAAAAATTAAAGTTCTTTTTATCCCTTCATTGCAATTATTTTCTACTCTAAGTGGAGGTGTTGCTCCACACAGACATGGTGTTCATTTTAACAAGCATAGCAATGATGAATTTTGTTTTGTTCTTTTATTAAAGAACCAAAAAGAAGTGTTTCTAGGCTACCCCTACAGAAAAAAATAATGTTAGTCAACACACGGTGGGCTATCCAGCCTAATTTTCAGGTTACAAAGTTTTGTCTTTTCACAGATAGAAAGATATCCTGGTAAAAACTAGAACTACAATAGAATAGAAAATAAAAAAATCAATCTATCAAACATGACTAAACTACTAATCAAATACGAGCAATTGTAACATGATGACTGATCAATTGCGATATGATGTGATAGCAATTGCAACTTCTCTTTTTTTTGAATTTTTTTTTCGAACTTTTAACAGAAAAATAGAAGAAAAAGACAGAAGATAGAAGAGTTATTCTGCAATGATATTGTTCCATACTATGCAAGCCAACACATTTATTTCATCAAAGAATTTGTATTTGGTCAAAAAGTGATGAATGGTTCTGTGATACTGAGCGATCTCCTCTTTTTCTTCGATCTCACGGAGCTCCCTTTCAGCGTTTTGAAGTCCTTGATAAGCCTTTTGTTGTCTCATATTCTGCTTTTCCTTTCTTGCACCTGAAATTATGAATGTCACCTTTCCTGCCATTGGATTAGATACATTTTATATGCAGAAATCAACTTTTCCAGAATTCGACAAAATTTCAGAGTTCGATGCACAAGACAAAATCATGCAAAAAAGACGTGTAAATTTCTTAATTGGAAATATTTAAGAGCAATTGTGATCTATTTAAGCGATTGCGATATGTAGTCTAATCAATTGCGATCTATTTAAGCGATTGCGATATGATATCAACAATTGTGAATTTCTACGTATTCAATTGCGACGTCCAATTTCCTATGCACCTATGGATCTGTAAAACATGTCAAAACAAAAAATAAAGGCCAAAGTGTTTCACATTGGGTTCACCAAATGTACTCAGGCACTAAATAGGCATAAATTGCATAAGTCAGATTATCAAAGAGCGAATCACAACTCTAAATCTAATTATTACTCCTAAATAACAATGAAATAATACAATTATTAATTGAATTAAAACAATCTATCTAAGACTCCCTCAATTGATATAGCAAGGATTCCATTGCTCTTCTCCATTGTTGTTGATGTAGGCGGTTCTCAAGTATTGCACTTTATTTCCTGCATAAGATAGACAACAATATTGAAGACTGTGATTCTAAGTTGAAAATGAGAAAATGATGTTGAATTTATAGATTTTCAACACAAAGGGGGTGAGAAATAGAACTCAAGTGTTGATTGATAGATATCTGATTTAGATTGATCAGTAAACTCAATTGATTGATTTGTTAACTCATTGGATTGAGTAGTGAACTCAATTGATTGGAGAGTGAACTGAATAGATGGATTAGTTGACTGGATTGATTGATTAGAAGACTGAATTGATTGATTAGAAGACTGAATTGATTTTGAGTTAAAAAGGATGATTGATGAGTTAACTGATTAGATAACTAATTTGATCAATCAGTTCTGATTTTAGCATGCGTTGTAGAAATTTGAAATTGAATTTGATTTTAATTTTCAATTTGGATTTGAATTTGGTCATTTGAATGCTGAAATGCACATGAAATTAATTGAAATTCAGATTTGGGGAAATGTGAAATTAGATGAAATTTATTGAAATTCGAATTTGGGAGAAATGAAATGAAATTTGATGGAATTAATTGGAATTATAATTTGGGAATTTGGAGGAATAAATAAATTAATTTAAATAATTTAAATGAAATTATTTGAACTTAGGAGATAGAATTAATTAAATAATAAAGATTATTTAACTAAGGAAAAAGTTGTAATTAATTAAATAATTGAGATATGGTTAACTCATTAAAATGATTTGAGAATAGAAATAGAATAAATAGAAGTGTTGAAGGGCAATGATTAGAAAAAATAGTTAATTTAATCAAATAATTAAAGAATTACTTAATTAAATAGATGAATAATTAGTGTAGAATTAATGAGACATTTTTAGGTGTCTACAGATAAATGTCAACAAGCCTTTTAGATTCTTAAAGACTATCTCCTAAATCCACCAGTATTCATGCCACCTATTTAAAGAAAACCCCTATTACTTTATGTATCAACTACACAAACATCACTGGGGGCACTCTTGGCACAACAAGATCATGATGCAAAAGAATGAGCTATATGCTACATTGGTCAAACATTGGTTGGTTACAAGCTTAATTACACTTCAATTGAGTGTGCATGTCTTGTTGTGGTTTTTGCTTCACAAAAATTGCAGCATTACATGACAACTCACAAAACAAAGCTTGTTGCAAAAATTGATCTACTGAAATACCTTCTTAACAAGGCAATACTCATAGGTAGACTGGCTAAATAGGTCATGATGTTGAGAGAGTTTGAAATTGAATATGCTAACAAAAAATCCATTGCAAAATAACTAGCAGATGCACCCATTATTGATGACACTCCAATTGTCTCAGAATTCCTAGATGAGTCCATTTTTATAGTGACAAATTCAAATCCTTGGCAACTATATTTTGATGGTTCATACACATAACATTGTGTAGGAGAAGGTATCCTCTTCATCACACCTCAAGGGGATTCCATACCTAAGTCATATCTAATGCACATGAAAGGGGAACAACCAAAACAAGAGCCCAAAGAGTTAGTATTGTTAGTCTCAACCAAAAACCAAATAAGCACAACAAATTCTAAAAACCCTCAAATATATATCAAAGAAGAATAAAAAGCATACAAATGGAAGCAAAACAAATGAAAACAAGAGAGAAGAGACTTCCTAAGATGCTCCCATTATGCTCTTGATAGCCCCCCCTTGTTCTTCTCCTCTCCAAAATCCAAAAGATTTCTTTGAGTGTAGCCCTCAGTTTTTAGCATGTAACCATGGATACCAAATGAAGGATTGAATGTGGTTGAAAATAGCTTATGTTGTTATGCAAATGCACAAAATAGAATTGAGCTATGAGAAATCTTAGTAGAAATACCTATGCAACTAAAATAACAATGCTCAAAAAATGCTTTCTTTTTTGCTTGAGGACGAGGGTTCCTTTTATAGGCAAAATGGTTGATTAAAGGGTCACGATTGATCTGGCCTATGGAGGGATAGGATGGAATGAGGAGGGCTTGATCCTCAATCCATGCTTACAATTTCCGACAATGCAATGGTGACAAGTGACATCATGAGAGGGATTGAGAGGAGAGGGAAGAAGCATTAGGTGCTTGAGGAGACATGTGGGTAACCTCATGTGGTTGGGTTATTCGATAAAAGCTTTATCCAATGGATAAACTCTTGTGAAAGATTTACCCATGGTTAGGCCCTGGTCAAAGGAGGACAAACCCATGTGGGTTAGTGTGTTGAAGAAGGGAAGCATTTAAGTCTCTATAAGAGTCTTAAATGGGTGAGATTATGGGTTGAGGGTTAATTTAGGATTAGGATTGTGCAAATATTTAAAAAGGGGCTAGGCTAAAATGGAAGAGATTAGAAGAATCTAGAAGAAAGGTTAGTGAGTGAGTGGGGTTTGTAGGAGAATGCAAGTGGGTGAGGATAAATAGGATCTAAATAAATGTTTATTTATTTAAATGTGCATGTGAGTTTTGGATTTTATTTAAATAAATCTTAATTTATTTAAATGAGATTAAGGAAGATAAATAATTAAATGCTTTAAGACTTGAAGGAAGTTATTAAAGGTTTAAGAGGACTCTAGAAGGAAGTCATTAAAGACTTTAAGACTTTGAGAGAAACCATTAAAGGCTTAAGAAGAATCTATAAGAAAACCATTAAAGGCTTGAAGACTTTAAAGAAAGCCATTAAAGGTTTGAGTTGATGGGTTTTGGGTTAATCTTTGGTTTAGGAATGCGCAAACCATTAAAGGGTTATTAGGTTAATAATAGGGGTTTATATATGATTAGGAGGAAGGTTAACTTGAAACTTGCATTTTCTAGAAAGTGCAAGTGGAGGAGGCATTTTAGGAATTTAAATAAATATTAATTTATTTGAATGTGAGAAAGGGGATTCTAGGGATTTAAATAAACATTAATTTATTTAAATGTGAAGGAGGATTTAATTAAACAAATATGATTTATTTATTTATTTAATGGAATGAATTTGGTTAATTGAATTAAATCAAATAAATTAAATAATGTATTTAATTAATAGAAGAGGGTTGGGATGAATTAATTAAATATTAATTTAATTAATAGTTGGAAAAGGGGAGAGGATTAATTAAATGTGAATTTAATTAATAGTTGGATAAATGATAATTAAACAAATATAAAATTCATTTAATCAAGTGGAAAAAAATGGGTGTGTACAATATCAATTATCATTCCCTTGTATAAACAACATAGCAGAATATGAAGCATTAACAATAGGCCTACGAATCACAGTTCAGTGGAAGATCCAAGAACTTCACATTTCTGGGACTCTCAAATCATGATTCACCAAGCAAATGATGATTACTAGACCAAATATGAAAAGTTAATGCCATACAAGAAAATGGTGGATGATTTCAAGAAATACTTCATACAGATAGTGTTTGAACAAATTCCAAGGGATAATAATCGAGCTATCAATGTCATGGCTACTATTGCCTCTTTGATTGACATGCCTCAGAACAAGACTTTCTATGAGCTCTTGGTGGATAATCTTTTGGTCCCCTCGTATGAGATTACTCCTATAGAAATGATATGTATCGTTGGTCCCAATTCCCCTTGGTATGGTAGCATTTTTACTTACCTTCATGACAATATCCTCCCACCTAACCTTTCCAACAATCAACATCATACCTTCATTTGCCAATCCTCACACTATATTATCTTAGCCGATACCCTTTACCAACGGGGTCTAGATGGTACTCTCCTTAGATGTTTAGAAAGTGATTAAGCTCATATTGCATTATGTGAGGTTCACGAAGGTATAGTGGTGCTTACTCTAGTGGTCCAACTTTAGCCAAGAAACTCATGAGGACCAGAAACTCATGAATTAAATATCCCTTGTTCTAATAGGCCTTTCTCACATTTGATGCCTTTTATGTTAAGTCTTTGAAATTATTTAGGCATTGCATTTGTAATGGATATTTAATTGGAGGCACAATATTTTCACTAAATATGTCTACATGCACCTTCACAAGTTTTACACATAGTTTTTCAGAGTATCCTAATAAAAAAACACACAAAAAAAGAAAAAAAATTATAATAATAAAAAATTGTTACTTAGTGAAAACCTAGCAAACAGGTGCCTTGTGACATAAAAAAATTGAAAAAGAAAAGAGAAATAAATTTGTCCAACGATGAAAACCACTTTGGTGCTCCCCTGGGAAAGTACCATGGTAAAAACCAAGTTACCGATTTCATGTGGAGAGACTTTTGCTCCTTCCTCCTTTAGGATTTAGTTTCACCTTTTCACTTTGCACACATTCACAACCTATCATTCCATATTTTCACTTTGCACACATTCACAACCTATCATTCCATAATAAATTTACCCATTCCCATCATGACTTGTTATTGATCTACCTAAGATTGGATAGCCATCCATAATAAATATTTTCACATCACCCTTTCCTTTCGTAATAAATCAGGTCCAATTTGTATTTGGGGGCAAAATCCTAAATCTAGTGATGGAAGTGGAACCTTAGCATCACATGGTTTGAGCAACATTGTCTTTTCATTCCTCCTTTTTGTGCATAGTCTGCAATAAAATATTACTTACATCATCGATCCATAATAAAGTTTCATTTTTCTCTGCAATAAAGTATCAGTTTCATGGATTTAGTCAGTTTCAAATGAGACACAAGCAATAGTGCACTTTCAATAAACCAAATCTTTTGACAAATTTTGGCAACTATAGGGATTTTCAACATAAATTTGTCCTTTATTAGGATAACAAGATTGTGACCAGATCAAACATGTTGATATATGTGGCAAGAAACACTAATAAATTGAGGATTTCAATTTATGTTGTTGTTAAGTCTTTGATATTTCTTTTGATTTTATCTTTTATGGTGACATATCTTTTATCTTTTCTAGGATATCTTTGACTAGAGATTTTATCTCTAGGATGTCTTTAACTAGAAAGGTGAGGATGGGATATGTTCACCTATTTTTCTACTTGTGGATTGTCTCTTAGTAATACCATGAATTGTCCAAGGATATGAGGACATGGTGAGTCTAGTGTGAACTGGGGCATTCCTTGTCTGTGACTGCTTGATCTCCATGCAAGTGGGTATAATGAATTTCTAGGTCAAACCTATACCTGGATGGTCATATCCTATTTACCACAATAAAGCTCAATGATGATAATATCACAAGAATCTCTTTCACCTCCATATCTTCTACCTTCCATCCCCCTTGTCTGCTTAGTCTTCCATTGTCCCGTACTGAGTTCCATGTAGTTTGGTATCACATGTCTGAGTATAATGACATGCCAAAACTATTTTCATTTTGTGTAGTGATCATCTGCACGACCACATGTTAGTACATTGCATTACATGCATATAGAAATCATAATAGTATCACATCTTGCACACACCACTTGTTAGCATAGCATATACATATCATTATTATACTGCATCCATCATACATCATTATAAGCATAAAACATTTGCATTGTCATAAGTAAAACATTTACATTACATCATCATCATGTATAAAAGGATAAAAATAATACATATTGCATTGCATAAGAACAAAGATGGCATTTGATAATCAACATAGGTATCATAAAAAAATATACATGTATCCATAACATAAGCATCATATAGAATTATCAAATCACAAAGCATAGATCATCATAAATATTGCATCATACATTTTGTAAGCATCATACATACACTACGTCATCACATTATAAAGCATATAGAAGCATCATAACATAATAGAAAATTTATCACATAGGAACACATGTATATAACTGACGCAAGGATAGGTCATCTCATATTTATCAAAACTATAATATGTCATGATACAATGATGTCAAAATCATATGGCTACAAAATCACCTGAATGTGTCTATATCATCATATGAAAGCTGATACAAAACTAGATCCAAGAGAGCTATGATGAACTCCCTCCCTCAAAGTTGGTAGGCCTCAAAGGAATCTGAGCTTCTGATGGTCCAACCCATGGATCATCTTTCTCAACCCCTCCTACAAACCCTACTAGTGGTGTCGATGGCCTCATCACACTTCTGTTGGAT
Source organism: Cryptomeria japonica (assembly GCF_030272615.1). Lineage (NCBI taxonomy): Eukaryota > Viridiplantae > Streptophyta > Pinopsida > Cupressales > Cupressaceae > Cryptomeria > Cryptomeria japonica. Next base: position 155,963,565 of record NC_081415.1, read on the forward strand.
GCCCTCTATCTATCCGAACTTTTAGTGATAATCTGAGATGCTCACTTGTAGCTCCCTGCTTGCAAGTGAGGTGGCACTACTACCTCATATAAACTCCACTAGTATGTGATCTCCTCTCCCAATTGGATACAATACATGTATCCTGACCTTGTATCTCCTTGTAGTATAGCCCAAGTTATCCTCATGATCTCCTCAGTGGTTGTACATACTTGATGGCTTGATCTCTCTCATCCATGGCCTCCTGGAAATGTTGCCTCAATCGAGTTCACCTCTCTCTCAATATCATTGATCTCATCAGCATGTCACTGAGTGAGCTCTCCTAGGATGAGTATCCGATCCTCCTCCTCATCCCCTCCTACTCCTCCCTCCTCTTTCTTGACATACTTTGGGGTATCCTACTGTTGTCTGTCCTGCCCAATTTGTCTAAGTTGTCCCTGTATGGCCTGTAACTATACTTATGGAGAAATTTGTAATCTTTGTCCTCCTCTCCCTCTTGATGGCATTGGTGGTCTAACCCTTCTCCATCTCCACCCTATAACCTCTTTCCCCATCCTCCATCTCTACCTCCTCCACCTCTAACCCTCACAATCCTCCTGGCTCTTCCTCTCCTTTGCCCCCATCCTCATCATCATTGTCACCATCCACCCCTGGAGATGGCTCTCCTGGACTTGTCAATTGAGGGAAAGGATGTGCTACAAAATAGGCTACATACTCAGCCAACATACCCACGTCTGCAATATCACTCATCATATCCCACGACAATGACACCATCTCCTAAAACTAAGTCAAGGCTACATCATAAGACAAGATCGATCTCAAATATACTTGCTCCCACATTGTCCGTGCAAACTCACCTGAACCTCAAGGAATATCTTGTACTCTACCAAAATTTCTGGTCACCCTATCAATCAAATGTCTATCCAAAATGTAGGGATTCTTTCCAATGAGATACCTACTATGAAAACAAAATGGTAGCTCCTTGTCATCCTCCTCCCAAGCCTCACAGTCCAAGTACAGTTGTCATGTCACACTATCTATATCATCAATCAACCGCCGCTAGTACTCTACCTTCGCAATCCATGGTTGGGAAGTAATCATGCCATAAGTATGTTGGAAATTGACACTCATTGGATTCATAGGTTGTCATTGATGGCAACAAGATTCTCTAGAAGGCATATGCTGGCACCAACACTGACACCAATATCCACCACTTTAGTGAAGCTGACATCAGTTTGTGATCTGAAAGGTTTTATTTATAAAATCATTCTATAATTATTGCATAGATCCGAAATTGAATATCTTTTGTAATGTATTGTAAGCCGACATAAGGCATATTGTTTGTAAAGGGTATATAAGTTAGTTTATTAGGTCATTTTGATATATGACAAGGAAGTAGAATAGTGTGATGCGAAGGATATGTATGTAGGTCATTTGTATACGAAAGTTATATCATACAATGATCAGTAGATGGTTTGTAAAGCATTCTTGGAGGAAAGGAGATACCAGTAAAAGGGTTTAGGGTTTATGAACCGGTACATAACAAATCTATAACCGAAACTCTTTTTGGCATTGCAGATGCATTTTGTGAGTTCACCATTACTATTTTATCTTAGCAAAAGCTTGTAGTCAGTGAGACTCTTTTGTGTTGAGCAATGTTCTCTAAGCAGTGTGCCTTCTTGCATGTGCAGGCCCCATGCTATGTAATATATTTCATATGGCTAGTGAATTGATATTGTGGGTCACAAATCCCACCGTGATTTTTCCTCTTTGAGGTTTTCCACATATAAATTCAGTGCGTTATGGTGTTCATTCACGTGGCTGGTTTATTTACTTCATGTTATATGTTTCTTCATTTATCAGTTTATATGTGTATGTTGTAACAAGGTAAAATCTTATATTATCGGTAGAGCACTGATTCACCCCCCCCTTAGTGTTTTTGGATTCATTGTATTCCAACAATTGGTATCAAATTCTGATGCCTCGGAGGAAGTTTAACAACTTGAGGAAGATCCTGAAACTGAAATCATTGAATATGGCTATGGAGAAGCAACTTGAGATGACACTTGAGGATTATGATGCTGAAATGATGAAGAACTTAAAACTGCAAGATGAATTAAATTATGCTAATGAATTCATTCTTGTTCAGCAAGAATGGTTGTCATCAGCTCAAGCTAGGAGGAAGGAACTTTTGCAAAACTAGGATGATGAAGAGAAAAATGCACTTAAGGAACAATGTTAGAAGTTGAGTCAACAAAAAATGCTCATGAAGAATGAAATGCAAGACCTGACTATGAGGATGTCAAAATATATTGAGGATAGAAATAAGAAGGAAGAATATCTTGTTGTATCTCTGAAGAATGTGGTAGATTGGCTCATGAGAATGGTATGTTGAGAATTGATTTGGTACAATCTCGAAATAATGAACAAGAGCTGGAGAGACAAATAATGACTCTGAGAGATGATCTAACTACTGCAAGTGAGTATAAAGAAAAAATTAGGATTAGTGTTGCACAGTTGGATGATTTATTGAAAAGACAAAGGTAGAGTGAATATTCTAGAGGACTTGGATTTGTACAAGGCGAAAGCTCTGGTACTGCAAATGAAGATCAGACAACCGGTATGCAGAACTCATCAGACCAGAGGAAACTGGTAAGGCAGTCTAGGCTTACAAATTCAATGGTAGATGTTTTTTTTGTAATAAATTTGGGCATATGGCTAAACAATGTAGAAATAGAGAAAATAAGAACTACAATTTAGTTCCTGGTCAATGTACAAATTGCAAGAAATATGGTCATAAGTTAGAAGATTGTAGAATGAATGTTAAGTGTCATGCATGTGGAAAGTTTGGACATTTGGCTAATCAATGTAGGTCAAGGAATGACATTAGATATGTAAAATAAATTCAAAAGAACAATGTTACATGTTATGCATGCAACAAAATAGGTCATATTTCTAAGTACTTTAAAAGAAAGACTAAACTAATTAGCAATGACAAAGCAAATGAGAAAGGAAAGCATAAGGTAGATGAATTATAACAAGATCACACTAAGAGATGGGTGGGAAAGTCTGAAGAACCAAGTGGAGATGCAACTACACTAGTAACTGCACCAATAACTCCACTGGTAGAACAGAGCATTCCTGCATCGATGGGAAATTCAACTGGTAACTAAGGCATATGCCTTAGGGGTTGGAAAATTCATTGCAAATCTTGCATATTCCCCAGAAGAGATGTGGAAAGAGATCTGGAGAGTGGTATTGACCATTGATGGAGGTTTATCCGGCATAAAACTATGAAACCAACATTCGGTAGGGCGCATCGCTAAGCATTTATGACAATGATGAATTACGGTTTACTCACTGATAAAAAGGGAAAATGGACTCATTTTCACTCACCTAGCACTCGAGAAAACCGGAGTGAAGAAAAGGCAAATCATAGGCAACCAAGAGTGAGCAAAGGCATTCTAAAGGATTTCTAGCAGTTATCTGAGAAGTGATCAAGACCTTTCAACCGATGATCGCTATCCAAGTATTTCTTTGAAATGACATCTGGATCATCATCTGCTCCTACTTTCATTATGAATCCCACTGTTGTTGAGGTTAAGGATAGGCTTAGACTTGTTGTCAAGGAAGATCCTCAAATTGCAATGGAGAAAGACTCGATTGGTACATTCTTGAGGGTTCCCGATGGCGTAGTTTATGTGGAAGATGTCAGGGCTTATATCCACTGCATTTTGAAGGATTTAGGCACTGAGGAAATCAAGGAAATATATCAATCTGTAATACTAGGCAGCTCAAGAACAATCAAGCCAGAATATCAAATCATTGAAGACCTAGGGCTAACCGGAATCCTGTAAATACCAGAATTCAAGGACAAAATGATTAGATATGTTCTGAGAAGTGTCCATAATGAATTCATCTAGCTAGACTGGCCTCACATGATCACCAAAGAAGCAATTCAGGCAGTCACTGACTTACCCAAAATCTGGCAAGAACCAGGGAAGAATATCTCCAACACTGAGGTTGAAAAGATCACCAACGCAACCCATGATGGAAGGTCAATGAGGGTCAGCGCCATTAAAGATACAGATGTGAAATATGCCAGCATGATCATCGGCTACAAGGTAACACAATCAAGTCGATTGAACTCTTTTTCCAGTTTATGTATCTATGTTGCATATCAAATGATAAAGAGTAATGGAATGTATGATTTGTTTGAATGATTAAGAAGTGAATTAATGATAAATATTGGAAAAATCAAAGGTGTTAAGAAAGGAACATTCCGGTTTGGAAATATTATTCTCCGTTTAATGTTGTATTTCATGAATGAGCTATTGGGTTTGGAAAATAAACAATGGGCTCATGAAATACCGGGAGGCATTGCAAATTAAAGATGCAATCACCAGTCTTGGCAATAATAGGGATGAAAAGATTTGTGTTGGCATTATACACTCAGATGAGAATAGTTGATGTTGTCATTGATGGCAACCAACTGGTAACATGGTTCACAGGTTACACCAGCAACAAACATCATCTACCGGCACCGACAGGCACAACCAGATTATTCACACCGACATCTAGTCTACACCGACAAAGATCTTACCGACACTCCCAACCAACATGGAAATTATATTGTTTTATAATGTAATTATATTGTATAGCCAACATGATGTATTGTAAAGACTCATATATGTATGAGATCTTATAGGTCATTTTGTAAGTGTGAAAAAGAATGTATGGTATGTAAGCAAAGTAAGGATATGTAATTAGGTAATGAATATGAGAATGAATATCTATATATGCATTTTGATGTAATAATTTTATGAGTGAATAAGAGAAGAGCAGAGCAAAGAAAGGTTTATGGAAGAGGTATTTTACTTAGCGTAAACCGGTATTGAATCCAGCATTGCAGATGCTATTTTGAGCAGTACATTGTCATTGGATTTAATCATCCAATTTTGTAGTCAGTGTGACTCCTTTTGTGATTGAGCAGTGAGCTCTAGACTATTGGCCTTCTTGCATGTGCAGGACCCTATTGTATAAGTAATATTTATTCATATTGGCCAAAGAGTAAATATTGTGGGTCACAAATCCCACCAAGGTTTTTCCCCTATCGGGTTTCCTCGCCAAAAATATGTGTTATGGTGTGCATTGATGGTTATACTATTTTTTTCTCTTTATTTCTTTATTGCTTGTTTATCAGTACATTAATTTGGGTTGTAAAGTTGCAAACAAGTTTAAATATTTTTTTTACCGATTAGACACTGATTCACCCCCCCTCTCAGTGTCTTTGGGACTGATCAAGTATCTAACAATTGGTATCAGAGTCTAGTCCTGTATTTGCAGAAGCCTAACAACTTGAGGAAGATTTTGAAATTGGTACCGATGGAAAGTTTGAGACAACAATTGGAAGGAGCTCTTGAAGATTTTGATGTAGCAAAATTGAAGAATATCAATCTGGAAGATGAACTCAGAACTACTTGGGAATTTATCAAAGCACTTCAAGATAACCTGTTTATAGAAAAGAATAAGACAAAAGAACTACATGTGCAATTGAAAAATCAAGATGATGAAGAAAAATAATCTCTTAGAGATATTGCAGAAACATTGAGACAAGAGAACAGTAACATGAAGAATGAAATGAAAGATTTAACCATGAAACTATGCAAGGATATTGAAGATAGGAAAAGGAATGAAGAAGATTTGGCCAGAAGAATTAATGAAAGATCAGATGAATCTCAAAGGTTTAGTTATGAAAATGATATGCTTAAAATAATTTTGATTCACATGCAACATGACAAAGAGGAACTTTTGAGACAAGTTAGCACTTTGGAAAGTGAGTTGGTCACTAAAAATGAATACAAAGACAAATTCAAGAAGAGTTCAGATAATCTTGATGATATGTTGAAAGGTCAAAAACCTGATGGAGAAATAACTGGACTTGGATTTGACCATGGAGAAAGTTCCGAGACTGCAAACAATCATGATCACAACAAACTGGTAAGGCAACCTAATGCTTATAAATTTAATGGAAAATGTTTTAAATGCAACAAATTTGGTCATAGAGAAAATCAGTGCAGATTTAGGAATAATCAGAATACAAACTTACCCACCGGTCAATGTTCCAAATGCAATAAAAATGGTCATAACTTAGACAATTGTAGAATGAATGTGAAATGCTATGTTTGTGGTAGATCTGGACATTTATCTAATCAATGCAAAACTCAAACCAGTCAAGGTTATTTAGAGAAACAATGTAACTTGTTATGCATGTAACAAGATTGGCCATATTGAAAAAAATTGTAGAAGAAAGACTATACTGGTGAACAATAAAGGATCTAATAACAAAGGCAAATAGAAGGTGATTGAAATCAAGCAAGAATTTTCAAAACAATGGATTAGAAAGATCAGAGAGGAGATGAATTTGTCACTGCACCGACAAAACATGGTAATCCTACACCGGTAAGAGATTCTTCATCTAACTAAGGAATAATCCTTAGGGGTAAGGCAACAAATTGAAAATCATGCATTTACCCTCGGTTGATGGTAAGAAGTTATATTTCTTCTTTACCGGCAGATATGTGGAGTTTTCACTTCACCGGCGAAGCATTTATTATGGTTGTAAGTCAATTTTTGGTTATAAAGGCATTGCAACCTCTCATTTCAATTCACCAAGCATCCAAGCATTCGAAGAGAGTGAAATTGATTGAGGGCATTCTAAAGGTGAAGCAACAAAGGTCTTTTCAGAGCATTCAAGGATTTCACAGTTAAAAGGTATTTATCTTTCGCAATGTCGTCTTCATCTTCTATCCCAAATTCGTAGCAATCCCTACCATTGTGGAAAACATTAAACAACCTAGACCCATTTTCAAGATCATTCCTAAGATAGCAAAACAAGATGACTCTATTGGTGCATTTTCTAGAATTTTGAAAGGGAGTCACATTTACTGAAGACCCTAGGGCATACATATGTTGCAACATAGAAAGTTTAGGATCTGAATATTTGATGAACATGTACATGAATGTAATCACTGACAAGAATGAGATAGTGAAACCAAAACATAAGGTAGTTGAGGATTTAGGTTTCATAGTCATCCTCCATATACCAGAATTCTTAGATGAAGTCGTCCACTATGTCCTTAGCAGGGTTCACGAATAATTTATGTGGTTGGACTCAGTATTTAAGATTACCAAGGAAGCTATTAGGGTTGTGCCTAGTTTACCCTCCACCAGTTCTAGACCTGACAATGTCATGTCGCCTCCTTAAATTGTTATTTATAACCTAAAAAAAACAATTATTATTATTAATTAATATTTTCTTGAAATATTCAAATAGAATAACTAATATTATTGTATAAACAATGATATTGCATACTTTTGTAAGGTAGCGGTAGAGTAATATTTATTAATTATAAGTTACAGGAAGTGCATCTGTGTATTCAATGGGATGCAACAACAACTTGTATACATCAATTTGATAATAATCAAGCATTTAAGTAGAGCGCTTTTATTCAATATCAATTCGATAGTGAACTACAAAATAATGGATATCTTAATTAAGAGGTATGTTTTAAATAACTATCAGTAATTATAATGATCAAGACACTGATCACATGTTAAGAGACGTAATTAGTTCATAATGGGAAAAACACGACCCATTAATGAAGGGTTACAACTCAATGAAAAAGTAGAATGCGAGTATATAATAAAGGGAGAATTCATTCCATCGAAGGGGAATGGAATATATATATTATAGGTAATCATCAGATGGAATATAGATATTGGAAACATGGGATTGTAAATATATCCAATTTGGATCATTTGAGCATTTGGCCGCAAAGGCCCAATCAAGGAGTAAACATCTTTGTTCTTGGTGGTATGCACGGGGATGTGCTTAATATATATACAACCTATAATATTTTTATAAAGGATTTAATAGTAATGTCAATATACTCTATAATATGTAAGACAGTCATACTTACCCCATATACAGTGTTAGACCAAATCTGATGCACGTCAGATTTGTCTACCCTTGTAGCTACCGGATAGACTAATGATTAGAAAATATCATTGTTAATAATTTATATTGTAGGGAATATATATATATGGTTTGATTAGACCAATAACAATACTAAATTGTATAATAAGAAAGAACTAAATAGTAATATAATTATAGAAAATAATATAATGATTATAATTATTATAATATTTTATAAGAACTGCTCTATAGTAAAATATATATTATAATACTATCTAAAAAATAATATAAATATATATAGAAATATATGGAAATGGTAATTTGAATTACTGATTGAACTGTGGAATGACACTGATTTCATTCATGTTAAGATAGATTTGTCTCCTACTTAAGTTAGTTTAAGTCATAATTGTATAGAAATAGATTAATTATGGTTAAACAGATCTAAACCTAATAGGGGACATTACAAGTGGTATCAGAGCATGTTCCTGCTCACCTGAGGGAAAAAGGTTGCCACCTGGGATTAAAGGAGAAGCAAGTAGTGATAGGTATGCATGGGGGTAATTGTTAAACTTTTGTGTACAATCACAATTAAATTAGTGACGTCAATACAATATGATATTGGATGGGCAAATAACATACAATTGTTCAAAACAATCTTAAGGCTCCATTACTATTAGACACTATGCATATATATATATATATATATATATATATATATATATATATATATATATATATATATATATATTAATAAACCCAGAAATGAATTAGAAAACCAAATTCAGTCTATGTAAATTGTTATAAATTTATAATACAACGAATTCATATAATGCTAATAATATAAGGATTAGCACAGTGATTGACAAACAATGATTAATGTTGATATAAAGCAGAACTAACAAAAAAAATGGATACAAATATAAAATAGGGAGAACTGCTTATAAGGCACCCTGTAAATATAATTCAAGGGGAACTGCTAATAGGGCACCTTGTAAATCTAAATCAGGGAGAACTGCTTATAGGGCACCCTGTAAATATAAATCAGGGAGAACGACTAATAGAGCACCCTGTAAATCTAAATCAGGGAGAACTTCTTATAGGGAACCCTGTAAATATGAATCAAGGAGAACTGCTGATAGGGCACCCTATAAATCTAAATCAGGGAGGAGAACTGCTTATAGGGCACCCTGTAAATATAAATCAAGGAGAACTATTGATAGGGCACCCTGTAAATATATATTAGGGAGAATTGCTATATAGGGTACCCTGTAGATATATATTAGGGAGAACTGCTATATAGGGCACCCTACAAGACAACATTGGTAGGGGGAATTGTTGTTTAAGGCACCCTACGTGATAATATTGAGTAGGGGGAACTGTTGAGCAAGACACCCTACATGCTTATTTTCTCCACTATCATAATTTATGTTTTTGTTTCTGATATTGCTACATGAGTCTCTCTTTATACTATAGTTGCTTATATAATCATTCCCTTGTGAAAATTGTAGTATTTTCTAACTCTATTCTGTAGGTTTAACTACAAAAAAAGTTGAGGTACTTTCTCTTAATCCCTACACTGAGATCTGAAACATCATAACTAGGATATTTCATTAAGGGATGCGTTTGATGTGTATTCATTGCCTTATGCCTGACATATGTACTTCATGCCTTACGCGCATTTGTGATTGATGAATTACAACTATTCAATGAGCATTTGTTTCATATGCTTTAAAATATATATGTATGCCTTGAATAAATGCTCATATATTTGTATGTATGCTTCATGTCCTATATGCCTTATGTGTATTCATATGGGTTTTTCACATCTTATGTGTATTCATATGTATGATTATGTTGTAGGAGTTTTCATGTGTATGACTCGAGCCATATGTACATTCATGCCTTGCAATGTATATGTTTCATGTTCTATATGTGTATGAATGCGTAGACTTATATACCTAATGCCTTGCTCATATTTATGTGCCCTGCATGTATAATCAATACTTCACGTGTTTTCATATGAGTGCTTCTTGCCTTAAGTATATTCACGCATATCCTCTATGCCCTATGTGTATATCTTATGTTTTACATGTGTATTTATTGCCTTAAGTGTATTCTTCGTGTTTTAATTGTATCCACATGTCTTGTGTATGTTTCTCTTAAAAGTACATTTCACGTATATTTGTAGATAATTATGTGTTTTCTATATGCTTGACATGTCTTTAGCATGATTGCTCCATTATATAAATAATTATGAGGTTGTTTAATGTTGTCATGTTTTCCTCATGATTACATCTTGCCCCTTCCTAATGTACGCTTTGTGTACTCTTTGCCCATATAGTACACAAATTCGTGTGACTATCTAATGCCTGATATATTTTTCAGCATGTATGCCTTGAGTCTTTATGTGTGTCTCATGACTAATGTGTCTTCAACATGTCCATTCCATGAATGCCTTCCTTATATATATCATGTACCTTATGTGTATTGGTATATTGTTTTTGGCCTTACATGTCTAATATGCATACTTCATGCCTTAGTGTATTGGTATATTTCCTTGTGCTTTACATGAATGCTCTATCTATGTTTCATGCCTTACGTATATTACTTAATGTTTACATGTGCACTACTTCAAACTTCATGCTTCTACACTCCATGTCTGATGTATAGGATATTGCTTCATGCTTTACGTGCCTGCTGTGTATTTATTGCTTCACCCCTGACATGTATACTTCACGCCTTACATGTATGTATATGTCTACATGCCTTATGAATGATTTATGCATTGGGCGTGTTCTTGTGGATGATTTGCATTATTTTCCATATGTGATTCATGTGTTCTTCATGTTTTTTATGCTCTATGACAGTGAATTTATATGTGATATGTGCATTCATATATATACTTCTTGACTTAATTGAATTCATTCTACTTAACTTAAGCAAATTCAAGTGTATAATATGTACTTTATGTACATGTATTTCATGTGTATGTTGCATGCCTTAATTATATTACACATATGCTTCGCACCTTGTGTATATTCATGTGTATACTCCATTCTTTATGTTGATGCTTCTTACCTCATATGCTTTGTATTTGCACCTTATGTGTATTCATATATATGACTCATGTCTTATGTGTACATGTGTATGCTCGGTGTGTTGGGTTTGTGCATAGAGTGTTTGCTCTGCATTTTTTTCATATACATGCTTTGCATATGTATATGATGTGTACACGTCATATTTTACGTGTATTATTTACCATGCTTCAAGACTTTTGTGTATACTTCAAGTCTTGCATGTATTTACATGATTTCATGTGTATTACTTCATACCATCCTTGTCTTACATACTTTTAATGCCGCATGCTACATTCCTTGCACGTATTCATGTGTATTAGATGTATTCCGGCTTCATCCCTCATTACTTTACATGTATTGAGTGTATATTTCATGTATGCTATATATCTTTATGTATACCTTATCTTTTTATTGGGAGATAACTCAGTTTGAGAAAATTGTTAATTGCTCGAGGACACCAATTTCGGGAAGGGCGGATTGTCATATCCCCTCCTTAAATCGTTATATATAACCTAAACAAAACAATTATTATTATTATTATTAATTAATATATTATTTACTAATGTATGAAGATTTGAAGCTATTAAATATTATTATTAATTAATATTTTCTTGAAATATTCAAATAGAATAAACTAATATTATTGTATAAACAATGATATTACATACTTTTTTAAGGTAGAGGTAGAGTACTATTTATTAATTATAAGTTATAGGAAGGACATATGTGTATTCAATGGGATGCAATAGCAAATCGTATACATCAATTCGATAATAATCAAGCATTTAACCTGAGTGCTTTTATTCAATATCAATTCGATAGTGAACTACAAGCTAATGGATATCTTAATTAAGAGGTACATTTTAACTAACTATCAGTAATTATAATGATCAAGACACTGATTGCATGTTAAGAGACGTAATTAGTTCATAATGGGAAAAACACGACCCATTAATGAAGGGTTACAACTCTCAACAAAAAAGTAGAATGCAAGTATTTAATAAAGGGAGAATTCATTCCATCGAAGGGGAATGGAATATATATTATGGGTAATCATCAAATGGAATATAGATATTGGAAACCCGGGATTGTAAATATATCCAATTTGGATCATTTGAGCATTAGGTTGCAAAGGCCCAATCAAGGAGTAAACATATTTGTTCTTGGTGGTATGCACGGGGATGTGCTTAATATATATACAACCTATAATATTTTTATAAAGGATTTAATAGTAATGTTAATATACTCTATAATATGTAAGGTAGCCATACTTACCCCATATACAGTGGCAGACCAGATCTGACGCACGTCAGATCTGTCTACCCTTGCAGCTACCAGATAGACTAATGATTAGAAAATGACATTGTTAATAATTGATATTGTAGGGAATATATATATATATATATATATATATATATATGGTTTTATTAGACCAATAACAATATTAAATTATATAATCAGAAAGAACTAAATAGTAATATAATTATAGAAAATAATATAATGATTATAATTTTTATAATATTTTATAAGAACTGCTCTATAGTAAAATAAATATTATAATACTATCTGAAAATAAATAAAATATATATAGAAATATATGGAAATGGTAATTTGAATTACTGATTGAACTATGGAATGACAATGATTTCATTCATGTTAAGATAGATTTGTCTCCTACTTAAGTTAGTTTAAGTCATAAATGTATAGAAATAGATTAAGTATGGTTAAACAGGTCTAAACCTAATATGGGACATTACAGACAAGAAGAAGAAAATCCCTAACAAGGAAGTTATGAGCTTAACCAGAGCTACATATGACAACTAGTCACTTAGGGTCGATGACATAAATGATAAAAATGTTAAATTTTCTAGCATGGTCATTGGATATAAAGTTGGTCATACAAATAGGTTGAATTCTGTGTCAAGTTCATGCATTCATAGTGCACATGAGATGATTGTAAACAATGCAAAGATTGGTATTTGTGAATGGTTGAAGGATGAATTGATAGAGAATTTGGATAAGATAAAAGGTGATAAGAAAGGAACATTCAAATTTGGAAATCTGTTAGTATGTTTAATGCTTTACTTTTCAAAGGAGATCCCCGGTATGGGTCATAAGGATTTTGCCTATGATATTTCTGTTGGAAAATAGATAAAGGAGGCAATCACCTGTATGGGAGCTAACAGTGATGAGTTGGTTAAAGATTACTTTAAGAATTTCCAAACTAAAATGAAACAAAGAGAAAGGATTCCACAAAGCATTGTAGATAAATATGATAAACAGATATGCTTTGTAGTGAAGAGTGATGAAATCTGGATGGAAGCAGTTAGACCCAAAACTGTATGGATTACTAAAATGGGATATGAGGTGGACTCTCACATCTTGGAATCATATGAAAAAATACTCCTAGATGATCCACTGGAACCAATAGAGAAAATATTTGGTAATGCTTGTAAAGCGGAAAAATCGAACCCTAGTTGTTCTCCCCTCCCCAACTCCAAGGAGAGAGAAGGGAGAGTCACTAGGGTTGATGGTTTTCACTTAGGAAAGACTTTACATTCAAAAGAGGGGTTGAAACCCACAAGATCCAATCCCACACAATGCAGGATTGGATTCTAAATGAGTTTCAAGGGTTAAGACATCAAGGATACCCTCTTTTGTAAAGAATATAGATAGAATGATTGAACTAGGAATGTATGTAGAAGCAAGAAAGATTCACTTGTAAACAGAGATAGGGATATGGGATGAAGCTGTGGACCTGGAATTAGCAGTAAAATGTCGAGATGATGTTGTTCTGCAAATTTGAGCCAAAGTTGACGGGACGATGGCGCCCGGCATGCACATGGTCCTCCGAAAAATCCGCGAAACGAAGGGGGATCTGTTCGTCTCTGCACAAGGATTCCAGATCTTCAATTACAGCCACGTACCTGCAACCTACACACAGAAAAGAGAGGATGATTAGGGGGTTAGGGATTAGGGGTTTGCCTTTAGGTCAAACCCTGGTTTGGAATTAACCAAGAAATGAGAATGCTGTAAATGTAAATGTTTGTAATGTAAACAAGTACTGATACTTTGTTGTAAGAATGTTTGTATTCTTACATGCGAAGGTGTAATGTATGTAGTATGTTGTATGTTGTATGTGATGTCCTCTTCAATGGTTGAATCCTTGTCTTGAATGCAACACCTAGCCTTGAATGGAGACTTAGAATGCTCAATTGTTTGAAGGAATGCTTGAATGCTTGAATGCTTGAATGTTTGAATGTTTGAATATCGCTTCCACCTTTTGCACACATATGTCTTCCTCCCTATTTTTGGAAGAGGAAATGTAGTTTATATACTTGTCAATTAGGGCTGATAGACTGATTTTTCTGACCATAGGCCAACCAGGAAACATTATTTCCCGAATTGCAAACTTAAAGACCCGATGCCCAAAAGAGGCCGGGCCCAAAATAGGGCCAGGGACCAGGGCACTGGGCGCCATGGTCCTGGGGGACCAGGGCACTGGGTGCCATGGTCCCACCTCCTGGGACAGCAGGGTACAAGGAGGGATCAGGCCAAGGTGCAGAAAAATGCAGTTTTTGGTGTTGTAAACAGGTTTCAGGGTCTCCATTCAGGTTCAACGTTGCGTCGCCATCGTGAAGACCCAAATGTAGTTGAAATTGCAAGTGTCGCAATTTTAGGATGCTACATTTAGCCCCCACTTTAGCGGGAGTATAAGCGTACGCTCATACTTTCGTTAAAGTACAAGGAAACAACATTGAAAAAAACTTTCACCACATCAAGGAGGCAAGAAACACCAAGCCCCCAGTGGACTAAGGATCTTACGACTTCGATTGACAAAGTAAAAGGGAAGATCACGAGGGAGAACCATGAATATCAGTAGTAAGGCTCCCTCACTATGAGTCATGCAAGAAAAATACCAAAAATTTTCAAGGCAAAGCTAAGTTCGCCAAGAAATTTTCAAGTATCTTGAAAAGATATGAACGGGATGTATGCCCCCCTACGTTAAAGCGATTGCACATGCCTCACCGGGGGTGATTGCTTTAAGGTAGTGATACATATAAGAAATGAGAAGGGAAAGGAGCACGTTATCACAAGGATTTAGCCCCCAAGTGTGAGATAAGCCCAAGGATAATAGACACAAAACACAAAGCACGAGGTGACTTTGCTTTCCTTGGGGTCAGTATGCTGTATGATAATTCATGTATATCATATGTATGTATGCATAATTGTTCTTCATTCCCCAATCAAGGAGGGTCACCTAGAAGAAGGGAACACATGTGTCTTTTGAGTCAACATGAGAGAGACCAAAAGAGATCTCAATGTTTTGCATCGTCCTCAATTTGACAACACTAAGGACAACAAATAGAAGAATGAGAATAACACATAGAAGAAGTAACAAAAGAGGTCAAGAGAGGAGGAGAGAGTCTGCTATGCTAATGAAACTAGTCTAGCACATCATCTACCTCCTGATCTTGCTGATCAATATTTCGGGAAGGTAGGAAACACACTAGAGGAGGAACATCCAACACAGCAGATGGAGCTATCACAAGATCCAAACAAGGGCTATGTTCATGTTCCGAGCCACGTTGTTCTTGTCTAGGAGCTAGGATAAGTGCTTTAGAAAATTCATTAGATAAATGGTTATCAACATCAACATATTCATATTCACTATCAGAATGAATAGAAGTAACATTTTCATCATGAATAACATTTTCATCTATATCATCATCAAGATTTATAAAAATAGGATGTTTAACTCGCACAGGATCAAGACCATCATGCATCTTATGTTTAGGAGATTTTGGCTCAATCTTCGGCTGAGGAGAAAATGGAATAATACTGGCTGAAGGTGTTTTTGGGGATTGCGAAGTTTGAGAAGCAACTGCCTGAGCTCTAAGACGATGCTTTCATCGGTGTTCACATGCAAAACGATTTCCTCTAGTCTTAGTAGGAAGTTGAGAAGATTGAGGAGGAGGAATGTTCTCATCCTTATCACTTCGGTGTTTAGGTTGCGGTCTCTTAGGTTGAATAATAGGAGAAGAGGAAGGTGTCTTCTCTCCATAAGACGAAGGAGGAGGAACTGCTCCATATAAAGGAGGAATATTTGGTTTAGGAAGGAGACCAAGTCCATCATGATGAGGAGGTATAGGCCTACCTTTAGAAAGTTTATTAGTCATATTCATAGGGATGGGTTGGGAATCTTCTTGAGGAAAGACATTAGTTTTATCTTTCAAAGGAAGAACTTCCTTCTCAAAAATGATAGGAATACCAAGTTTGGGTGTTCTAGGTTCGCTTAGAGATAGGATCATATCTTTTTTCCACTTTTGATAAGATTTAAAAAGATGATCACTTCGCGGAGGAAGAGGTTGGAATTGTTTAGGCCAAAAGTAATCAATAGGAACGCTAGAAGTTCTTTCAGCTGGTTTAAAGAGACTATGATTGACAGTAACAACTTCACCATTATGGGGAAATTTCAAACACTTGTGAATAGGAGAAGCAATAGCTTTCATGGAAGATAGCCAAGGATAGCCTAGCTTCACACAAAATTGTTCGGACGATGGAATAATAGAAAAGCTCACATCAAGGGATTTGTTATGGACCTCAATAGGTAATGTAATAGAACCAATTGCAGGAGAAGAAAATGCATCAAATAATTTCACAACCACATTTGTTTCGTCATAGATCACTTGATTCAATTGCAAAGTAAAAAGAAATTCTTCAGTAATGATATTAACCATACAAGAAGGATCAATAAGCACTCCATGGCAAGGTGTATTCTTGACTTTTGCAACTATATATAAAGGACCATCAGGTGCCCTGATAGTTTCACTGGAATCAAATGTGATGGAAGGTTCTTTAGGGATTTTCTGCTACTCTACAAATCTAATCACATTCAGAGTCATAGACACAAGACTATCAGGTGAGAAAGAGGAATCATTAGTCTCAACCACATTAGAGGTATGAGAAGGTAATGGATCAGTAAAAATCTGAAGATTTTGGTTAGGAGGAGCTACAGATGTGTTGCCTTTATCATTCACACCAGAAACAAAGATAGTATTATTATCAATCAGATCTTGAATTTTACCCTTTAAAGCAAAACATTTTTTAGTATCATGCCCAGGTTGACGATGAAATTGACAAAAAGATTTGTTATCAAAATAGGGTGAATTAATCTTTGCAGGATCTATTTGCCTTATAGGAGGAAGAGTAATCATATTTTGTTCCAATAACTTATTCATAATACTATGCAATGATTCATTCAAAGGAGTAAACTTTCTTTCTTTCTTGAAAAACTTAGAAATAGGAGGCACACCTGATGTTGCATTCACATTGTTGTTGATGATGTTTTCATTGAATTTAATGGACTCTCTGTTCGGTTTAAACTTCCCAAATGGTTGTTGACTACTATCACCCTTATCACTCGGAGCCATAGGATTTGCTTGTTCCATTTGACTCACAGTCAGTTGATAATTGTGAAGAGTTGCGCACAACTGTTGGAAAGAAGTAAACTCAGAAAACATAAGTTTTTCTCTAATATCTTTTTGTAAATTAGAAATAAAGATTCTTTGAATGTCATTGTCAGGTACTGGAAAGGAAATTTGAGCATACAAATGCTTATATCTACCAATGAAATCAGTCACTTTTTCTTTAACACCTTGTTTACAATGCATTAAATCAATCAAAGTAACTTTAGGACTTATATTGTTTTGAAATTTTTGAATAAAAGCATTTGCAAGTTGTTCGAAAGAAGAAATAGAATAAGAAGGCAACGAGCAATACCATTGTAGGGCTTTATCTCTTAATGTTCTAGTAAACAGTTTGGCAAGCAACCTTTGGTCATAAGCAAAATCGGTACATATTGTTTGAAAGGTCTTAACATGTGTTAGAGGATCACCCTTACCATTATAAAGCTCCAAATGAGGAATTTCAACATGTTTAGGGGGGATAGCTCGAACAATGTCAAGGGAAAGTGGGCTCGCAACATCGAATGTGGACACACTAAACTTAGATTGATTCATAGAGGCAATTTGTTGCTGTAAAGAAGAGACAGTTTGTGCAAGATTGTTAATGGTCGCTTCAGTCGAAGAGTTCATATTAGACGTGTTAGATTGTGATGGAGGTATTATGTTGTTGAAAGAAGGTATTGATTGAGAGTAAGGTGGTGGGACACTATGATAGTTAGTCATAGGAGATGATTGGAAAGGAGGAACACTACAAGGAGGAATGGAATGGTTAAATGAATTGCCCCCTTGTGTCATGTTCATTTGTGGAGATATAATAGGAACACTTATTGAAGGAATGAATGAAGAAGTTGGATTGAATGAAGGAAGAGGGTTGATTAAAGAAGAGGGATTTCCCCCATGACTGGTGATCATAGGAGGAATGTCTTGTATTGAAGTAGTCATTATGTTTGATGTAAAAGTAGGTATACTAGCAATAGGAGTTGTCAAAGGAATAGAATGATTGACTTGAGTAGGAGGTTGTGTATAACCTAAAGTTTCACCACAACTCTTCATAGGCATCACATTCGAATCCACAATGTGTGCAATACCACGCAAAATATCAATTCCATTCTTATCACTTTGAACCATACATTTTAGACCCTCAATTAATGAAAGAGCTTCACTATCAGGGTATTCTTGAGACATCCATTGTCGAAAATCATCAAATTGGTTATCCAATTTTGAAAGTTGTTCTACAGAAACCTCATGGAGAGCTTCTTCATCATTAAGAGGATTAGAGGAATTACCCATGTCCTCATTAAAAAGGCCATTCAAATTAGGTTCCATCTCCTCAGTAATTAAACCTTGGAAAGACTTAATTCTAAGGCTTCGTCTAACGAGAATAGTGTAAGTAGGGCTTATTGTTGTAAAACTCATGCACTAAAAAGAGAGAGAAAATTTTGAATCTTAGAGGTAGCAAATTTCAATAAAGTCAGCCAATCTCCTAGATTTAAGCTGTTAAATGCAATCAGGACAATCTCCCGAAATTTAGGAAAAAATGTCCGGGACTGTGGCGAACGGAGTGCACACGGTCCTCGCAACTTTTTTTGAAATTTTCAGGGATGAAAGTTATGATGATTTTAAAGCTAATCTGTAAAAATTGAGTGATTTTACAATCTGTAGATAGGCCAAATTAAAGTTGCAATCTCAAATTTGAACCCTACCAAGATTGTTGAAAAATGTAAAATTTGAATTTTGAAAAAGAGAGGGAAACTGAAATTTTGAATTTTATGATTTTAGAGGGAATACTAAAAGCAATGCAAGTTTTGAAATTTAAAAGTTGACTCAATTTCATGCAAAATTCAAATTTGAAAGTGGAAATCAAGGTTGCTGCAATTAAACACTTAATTTCAAAAGTCACAAACTGCAAAAATTTGAATAAAGCACTGAAATTTTGAATGAATGCTAACACACTTTTCAGATTTAGTACAGTAACGAACACAATTTTGATATGAATTTTAATTTCAGCAATTTTTGAATGATTAGAAGCCTCAATCCAAGCAATCGCTAGACCAACTTTGACTTTAATTTTGAAAGTGTTAAAATTGATAAAATCAGCCAAAATTCTGGATTTTAGCAGAAAAATACAGTAAGATCTAGCTCCCGAAATTTCAAAAAAAATGTCGGGGACGATGGCGCTCGGGGTGCACATGGTCCTCGCAACTTTTTTCCAAATTTTCAGGGATGAGAGATATTGTGATTTTATTGCGGAATCCAAAGTTACAGTCGATTTGGAAGTGTTTTGATCAGTGAAATTATCAGTCAAAGGTTGAATCAAGAAGGTTTTAAAAATTAGGGTTTTGACATTTAACCACTTAATTTTCAGAATTAAAGCACAAATATGACTTGACAATTTGCAATAGAAGGTTAGATCTGAAACAAGCATTAACAATTAAACATTTCACAAGCTTAATTACCAAAAAGAAAATTTTAGGGTTTTTATGCAATTAGCCTCTAAAATTTGCAAAAGATCAAACATGGAAATGTAATTAAGGAAACAAAATTTTCAGATCTAACCATGAATAATCAGAATGAGGATGTTCACATCGGGTTCACCAAAATGTAAAGCGGAAAAATTGAACCCTAGTTGTTCTCCCCTCCCCAACTCCAAGGAGAGAGAAGGGAGAGTCACTAGGGTTGATGGTTTTCACTTAGGAAAGACTTTACATTCAAAAGAGGGGTTGAAACCCACAAGATCCAATCCCACACAATGTAGGATTGGATTCTAAATGAGTTTCAATGGTTAAGACATCAAGGATACCCTCTTTTGTAAAGAATATAGATAGAATGATTGAACTAGGAATGTATGTAGAAGCAAGAAAGATTCACTTGTAAACAGAGATAGGGATATGGGATGAAGCTGCGGACCTGGAATTAGCAGTAAAATGTCGAGATGATGCTATTCTGCAAATTTGAGTGAAAGTTGACGGGACGATGGCGCCCGGCGTGCACATGGTCCTCTGAAAAATCCACGAAACGAAGGGGGATTTGTTCGTCTCTACACAAGGATTCCAGATCTTCAATTACAGCCGCGTACCTGCAACCTACACACAGAAAAGAGAGGACGATTAGGGGGTTAGGGATTAGGGGTTTGCCTTTAGGTCAAACCTCGATTTTGGAATTAACCAAGAAATGAGAATGTTGTAAATGTAAATGTTTGTAATGTAAACAAGTACTGATACCTTGTTGTAAGAATGTTTGTATTCTTACATGTGAAGGTGTAATGTATGTAGTATGTTGTATGTGATCTCCTCTTCAATGGTTGAATCCTTGTCTTGAATGCAACACCTAGCCTTGAATGGAGACTTAGAATGCTCAATTATTTGAAGGAATGCTTGAATGCTTGAATGTTTCAATGTTTGAATATCGCTTCCGCCTTTTGCACACATATGTCTTCCTCCCTCTTTTTGGAAGAGGAAATGTAGTTTATATACTTGTCAATTAGGGCTGATAGACTGATTTTTTCGACCTTAGGCCGACCAGGAAACATTATTTCCTGAATTGCAAACTTAAAGACCCGATGCCCAAAAGAAGCCGGGCCCAAAATAGGGCCAGGGACCAGGGCGCTGGGTGCAATGGTCCTGAAGGACCAGGGCACTGGGCGCCATGGTCCCACCTCTCGGGACAGCAGGGTGCAAGGAGGGATCAGGCCAAGGTGCAGAAAAATGCAGTTTTTGGTGTTGTAAACAGGTTTCGGGGTCTCCATTCAGGTTCAACATTGCGTCGCCATCGTGAAGACCCAAATGCAGTGGAAATTGCAAGTGTCGCAATTTTAGGATGCTACAATGCTGAAACCATTGAAAGTGATGTTGCTACGATGAAATAGAGAAAGAAAAGAGACAAATTCATGAAATATGCTTCTAAAATGGTAAAATATGTTACAGAAGGTTTGATGAATCTTAGCAGTATTGCTGCTAATGTGACAGAAAGTCAATCAGAGTAGATACCGATAGCTCACATTTCCCTTGTGGCTACTTCTTCTGATTTTGACGATGACAAGGTAGCTAAATTCAAGAGAGTGGACAGGAAGAAAAGAAAACCCTCACCAGAACCTGCTTCATCTCCCAAGAAGTCAAGGACACAAAGAAAGAAGCAACAGGTTGTAAGAGAGCCTAGTATTCTGAAGAAGAAGGTAACTCCAAAGAAGAAACAACAATCCAAGGCACCGAATACTCTTACACTAGATGAGTTGATCAATGAAATCACACAAGAAGGTAACCTTCGCAATGTGAATAAACTTTATTATTCTTTCAAGGATTCAGATAAAGACACTATAGAGGAAAACATTATTTTGCACCTTGATATGTACAAGAAAGTTCTTATTGAGGTTGTAGATGATCTGCCTAATAATTTGTATTTGAGGTTAGAGGCTAAAAGAATGTCAGTAATGGAATTAGATAAGAAATTAAAAGTAGAGGCTCTACTTGTTGTGCATCCTGTTAACTCCAAATAGGAAATTGATGACTTAATTTTAGTGGAAAACATAATAGTTTTTGTGAGTGGTCACCAACATGTTAGCCTTATGGCAGGCATAGTGAAGGAATTGCAGATGAAATGATAGACAAATGGGATAAATTTTTTGTGGAAAGAGAGAAGAAAGAAGAAAAGGATAGACTGAAAATGGATGTCTTTTGCAAAGGTATATTAGAAGGATAAAGGTAAAAGTAAAATTTGTAGTGTACCTAACATCATAGTCAAGGATATCCTTCCTCCACCGACACAGGACACCTACCCAATAAGTGTAGAGGCACCGGTACAAACTGACAGTCAACCGGAAGAGAAGGCAAAAGAAATGACACAAGTTGACACTAATCTGGATTCAAGCATTCTTTTTACCATGAATGTGTACACACAGGACTTCAACATTGTCATGGATAAGGAAACCACAGAGGTAAAGCAAACTAAAGCCACAAATATTGAGATCTCTGAGTCACGGGTCAACACTCTTGACTCTCAGAACATTGAGATACCAGCTGAAGTTAAGGAAATAGATACCATCCCAGATGCTACTCATCTTAATAATGAGAAATCGATAGAAGCAGAAATAGAAGCACAAACTGAAACTGAAAAAGGACAAGAATAGAGTATAGCTGAACTGAAAGTCAACAAGGCAGAAAGTAAGGATGATGGTAAGGATGAAAACAAAGTTGAAACACAAAGTGAGCAAAAGGAAGAAACAATGGATAAAGAAAAGGTCGATGATGGAAGTAAGATAGTTGAAGTAGCTAATGTGCAGACATCCGAAGATGAGAAGAAACCAACTGCAGAACATCACACTCCACCTAGCATTTCCACTATGGATTAAAAAACTACAAATGTAACAGATGTACTTATGGATTCAATCAAGAGGATCACGGATTGCAATGCCTTAGCATTTAAGGCCATTGATGACACTTTAATTATTTTTAAAATGCTTGCACCGACATGCAAAGTTGATCATATTAATGGATCTTTAGGTAAATTGGACACATTGTCCAAATTCATTGCTTCAAATATTCTAACTGTAGACAAAATTAATGAAGAGACTGTTAAGGAAAGGGTGAACAAGGAGAAAAGTGAATTCTTTGATAAGACTATCAAGGATTGTACTGAGCATATTGATTCCTTATTACCGACACTTAATTCCACTATTTTGGAATATAAAGAATTGTATAAGGAAGGATGAAAGCCTCACAACCTAACATAAGACATTGAGGAAGAGATAAAGAAAACACAAAAAGAGATTGATGATATAGCAGATAACATGATAGGTTCTTCAGAACTTACTTCAGTTTTTGATCAAGAATTGGCAGTTTTTGAAGAAAAGATTGAGAAATTAGAAAAAAGAAAAAGCAAGGATAAGAATGAAGGCCCGGGAGCTGAAAAATAAACTTGGTCCTAGATTGGACAAACTCATAACTCAACAGATTGAGTTGTCTAAAGCAACAATTCAAGGAGAAAGATCACCAGAGCAACAAATGCATTATTTGAGCGGTATCATCCAATAGACTGAAACCATTATTTTTGACAGCACTAAATTTATGCAGAGGCTTAATCTGATTTTGGCAGATATCTTTCAGATTGTACACAACCAATTATAGGCTATGAGGTAGAATTTTGAATTATTTGATTTCCTTTTTGACATCCTTTGTCATTGATGTTAAAGGGGGAGTAGTAGTGTGCAGAAAAATGTATAGAAGAGATCATTTTCTCAGGGGGAGCACTCTTATTTTTGGATCAGTTTTGGACTTCATTTTTGGATATCAGTTTTTGGATTTTTCTCATGAGTGTTGCCATCAATGCCAAAGGGGGGATTGTTGTCATTATACACTCAGATGAGAATAGTTGATGTTATCATTGATGACAACCAATTGGTAACATGGTTCACAGGTTATACCAGCAACAAACATCATCTACTGGCATCGACAGGCACAACCAGATTATTCACATCGGTACCCAGTCTACACCGACAGAAGATCTTACCGGAACTCCTAGCCGACATGGAAATTATATTGTATAGTCGACATGATGTATTGTAAAGACTCATATATGTGTGAGATCTTATAGGTCATTTTGTAAGTGTGAAAAAGTATGTATGGTATGTAATTAGGTAATGAATATGAGAGCGAATATCTGTATATGCATTTTGATGTAATAATTTTATGAGCGAATAAGAGAAGAGAAGAGCAAAGAAAGGTTTATGGCAGAGGTATTTGACAAAACTTAAACCGGTATTGAATCCAGCATTGTAGATGCTATTTTGAGCAGTACATTGTCATTGGATTTAATCATCCAATTTTGTAGTAAGTGTGACTCCTTTTGTGATTGAGAAGTGAGCTCTAGGCTGTTGGCCTTCCTGCATGTGCAGGCCCCTATTGTATAAGTAATATTTATTCATATTGGCCAATGAGTAAATATTATGGGTCACAAATCCCACTAAGGTTTTTCCCCTATCGGGTTTTCTCGCCAAAAATATGTGTTATGGTGTGCATTGATGGTTATACTATTATTTCTCTTTATTGCTTTATTGCTTGTTTATCAGTACATTAATTTGGGTTGTAAAGTTGCAAACAAGTTTAAATCTTTTATTTACCGGTTAGACACTGATTCCCCCCCCCCCCCTCTCAGTGTCTTTGGGACTGATCAAGTATCTAACACTTTGGGGCTTCTTTAAAACTTTTCAAGAGAACATGAGACTGAGGGAGATAATCTTTAAACACATTGTGGAGAAATACTCCACTGAAATTTGCTTCATGGTAAAAATAGATGAGACTCTCATGGAAGTGGTGGAACCTAGAACAATATGGGTCATTGAATTGGGGTATGAAGTTGATGACAACATTCTGGAACTATATGCTAAAATGTTGATTGACGTTCCTTTGGATGATAAGGCTGAACACTTTGGTACTACTGAGGAGAATGATCTTGAAGTTAAAATTGGCCTCAATAAGAAAAGGAGGGAAAAGAAATTAGACAAAATGTCTTCCTTCATTCAAAATGTAATTCACAGGATAGATACAGAACTAGGTTCTAGATCTAAATTGGTAGATCAATCGGCAACGACTAGTGCTCCAAAGGTAAAGAGGCCAACAACTTTCATATCTCCTATCACTTTTGACTCTGATGTAGAGGATAATCAACCTCTTGCATTCAGAAGGGTACAAAGGAAGAAAGCTGACAAGCCTCCGGTAGAAGAGAAGAACATGGAGCCAAGGAGGAAGCTAGTAAGAAAGGTAACAACAAGATCCACACCTCCGGCAAGGAAACCTACTCAGAAGAGGAAGCCTTCTCCATCCACTCCTGCCACCCCCAACAAGAAGAAAAAGAGTGAGATAGATGAAGCAATTGAATCTGGTAATGTTACCATCATCCCCCCAATGACATGCAAAATTAATAGATGAGGTAACTAAAGATGGAATTTTGAAGAATGTGTCAAATTTCTATGGAGATTTAGATGATAATGAGCAAAATGAAATGGAAGAAGCAATTTTGTTACATTTAGACATATATTGTTGGCATTATGTGAACCAGTATGAGGACATGATGACAATGTATGTTGTCATTGATGTCAATATGTTGAAGAGGAGAGAACCGATATATGTGAGAACCGGTATGTTACCAAGAACCGATATATGTGAGAACCGGTATAACACTGTGAACCAACATTTATGCCAGATTGAAGTGGTGTGTTTGTTTAAGGTGAACCAACATGTGGTTAGGGGAACCGACAAATGGAAGCTTTGTATGACTACCGGTTGGTAGTCTCAACTTCAGGGTTTCCGATTGAAGTGCCTCAAGCCTGTGTGACTCAATCGGTGACTTTGTGTGATGAGTTAGCATTGTAACAAAGAACATATCATGTTGCCATGTCAGTTTTGTGCACATGAAGGATCCTACATGGAGGAGATTGTTCCTATCTACCTTGGGAATGTGCGAAGTCTGTAAATGGTGATAACGCGTGATGGGTTATCAGCCGCCATGAAATCGGTGGAAAATGAATGATGGAGAACGTCTTGAGATTGGTTCAAGACTGTCGCATTTAATGCAATGTTCTCAATGGTCAAGATTGAACCGTTTGAATTGCTTAATCTAACAGGTTTAGGGTTTAGGGTTTATGCTACCAACCTATCTATTTCCTATAAGGTCGATGTTGTATTTCCTTCTGAGGAAGTTGGCAAAAGTTGTGTGTGTGTATCTAAGAGAAGAGATATGTGATTCTTGCCAGAATAGAAGAGAGAAGTGATACCTGCAGAGTGTAAGTGCAGAAGGTGAAGAGGAGCTAAAGCGGATATGCATTGGCATTGAGTGTTGTTACCAGATCATTGTAATATTTGTTGATCTCTAACCACTTCAACAGTTGGGAAATCCCTTAACAAGGTAGCTTTAACTGGCTTACTGTAAAGCCTTTAACAGGGTGACTCAAAACCATTGAGTTCTTGAAATCCTCTAACAAGGTAACCTTTAACAGGGTTTAACCCTTAACCGGGTATTCCAGCCATCCCTTAACCGGGTGATCCCTAACAGGATCGGTTCCTAACAGAACCTATTGTATCAGTCTTTAACCAGACAAGGCTCCTAACAGAGTAGACTTATAAAGAGTTCAAAAATAGCTTGTGGGTATTCATCCCCACTGTGGTTTTTCCCAGTTGGGTTTCCACGTGAAAAATATGTGTGTCATGTGTGGTGTTGTTCATGTGATGGTTTAAGTGATTTGTGTCTGAAGGTAAATCATGTTGATCTAGTTGTTTATATATATATCTTTGATGATAGATTACCTGTTCATGCACTAGGGTGAAATGGAATGAAGTATTAGATTGTATGAAAAGATAAGTGTCAACCAGTTTATGCTTGTCTCAGTTATTCTGGGTTTTGCCGGTTGTACTTTGTTTAAGACCGGTGTTACTGTTTGTCTGCCAAAGCGTAGTGTCTGCTGACAAACCGGTTTAGGATTGTGTTTTTGTCTGTACTGATTCATCCCGCCCCCTCTCTATACCGGTTTGGTACTATCCATTCATCATTGAGTTATCAATTGGTATCAGAGCATCCTTCAGGTCCTCTGTGTTATAAGCTTAACCGCTTGAGGAAAAGATCCTAGTCTAATGATGAAGAGGGAAGATCCAAAGTTCAATTGAGATAATTTCTATATATGGAAAGACATAATGAAGATATACATCAGAAGCATGGGTGATCAACACTGGAGTTATGTTTAGAATGCTTATGTTGCCCCTACCGGTACTCTCACCGATGACCAAAAGAGAGAGATGTAGGAGAATGGGCAAGTCATGGAAGCCCTAATTAGCAGCTTATCTGACATTGAGTTTATTGATGTCCAAGATAAAGTAAATCCCAAAGAAGTATGGGGTACTCTTGAAAATATCTATGGTAGTGATGATCATGTAAAACAAGCTAAGGAAGAAAGCCTTAGAGGGAAGTTTGAAGACATGTGGATGGTTGAAGGTGAGACCATTCAATAGCATGGAATAAGAATCAAAACCGTTGTTGGAGATATCAAGAGTGTAGGTGGTAAAATAGAAGATTCCACCATGGTAAGAAAGTCCTGAGATCCTTATTACCGGTCTATGCAATAAGGGTTGCTGCTATTCAGGAGTTGAGATCAATAGACAAGACTAAGGTATCCCTAGACTCCATCATTGCAAAGTTGATAGCCTATGAGATAAATAGTTTTGATGGCAGTGTTCAAAAAACTGAATCAACTTTTAAAGCTTCTGATGTTCCATCCAGAAAAGGAAAAGAAGCTAGCACTAGTGGTGAACCAAGACAGAGTAGAGAAATGGATGATGAGGAGATTCTGATGGAATTTGAAGCTCTTCTTGCCAAGAAACTTCCTAAAGGAACCAGTAAATATAGAGGTAAGCTCCTTTTGAAATGCTTTTCTTGTAACTGGATAGGACATATTGTTGTAAACTGTCCTAATGGTGACAACAAGGACAAACTAGAAAGGTTCAAGAAATTCAAAGGAGGAAACCAGAGAAACTGTTTAGTGGCAGTTGATGAAGGTGTCACAGACGAGGAGTCAGAAGATGAAGAAAATGAAGATATTGTGTTTGTTGTTGTCAAGGAAGATGTGTCAGACAAGAAGGCTCTTGTCTCCCGCTTTGATAATTCCAATGAGTGGATTATTGACAGTGGATGTTCTCACCATATGACTGGTGACCGGAGCAAGTTTCTATCCTTGGAAGAGTATGATGGTGGTGTGGTTCACTTTGGTAAGGATGCACCATGTATTGTCAAAGGCAAAGGGTCCATCTCTCTGAATGGAAAAAGTAGTGCTGACAATGTGTATTGGGTTGATGGTCTCAGACACAACCTTATGAGTGTCGCCCAACTGAATGATAGTGGTCTCACTCTGGAATTCAAGAATGGAGTGTGTAGAATCAAAGGAAAGAATGGTGAATTGGTGGCCACTGGTATGCAGACCAAAGGTAACCTATTTCAGCTGAATGCAAATATAAGTGCATGTCTTATGGCTAAATTTGATGATAGCTGGATATGGAATAGGAGACTCTACCATGTAAGCTTTGATAACATTGTGAAGGATAGTAAGATCAAGGCAGTTAGAGGGTTACCAGTGCTGAGAAAACTGGAAAATACCTTATGCAGAGAGTGTCAACTGGGGAAAATGTCTTCCTCAACCTTTAAAGGTAAACCTTTCACTGCTGCCAATTTGCTTGATCTTGTGCATACTGATTTGTGTGGTCCTATGAAAACTAGGAGTGAGCAGGGTGATAGGTACTTCATGATTCTCACTGATGACTGCTCAAGAATGATGTGGGTCACATTCTTGAAAGATAAGTCTAAAGATTTTGTAAAGTTCAAAGCTTTCAGAGCATTAGTGGAGAAGGAAAGCAGTAAAAGGATCAAGTGCGTGCGAACAGATCAAGGAGGGGAATTCACTTCCGATGAATTCAACAAGTACTATGAAGAACATAGCATCAAGAGGCAACTGTCTGCCCCCCAGACTCCATAGCAGAATGGCCTACCAGAGAGGAATAATCGGACTGTGGTTGAAGCAGCTAGAACTATGTTGATTCAAGGAAAGGTAGCTCACACCTTTTGGAGAGAAGTGGTGAGCACTGCAGTCTACACCATGAACCAAGTACTCATCAAGAAAGGTAAGGATAAAACTCCTTATGAGTATTGGACCGGTAAGACACCTGTGGTTAGCTACTTTAGAGTGTTTGGTAGCAAATGTTACATCAAGAGGAGCGAACACTAGAGCAAATTTGATGCGAAATGTGATGAGGGAATATTCCTAGGGTATTCCACCATGAGAAAAGCTCTCAAGTGTTTCAATAATATGAATCAGAGAATTATGGAAAGCATCAATGTAAGAGTTGATGAAACCTCTGAGAAAACTGAGGAAATTGACAGTGAGCAAGTAGTAAATGAACCGGTTGTAACCTTTTGGGAACCAGTTGTCAGCAACCAAGTACCAGTAACAGTGTTCCTACACTGGTAGATGTAGATGTTGATACTATGGAGATGAGGATGAAGAAGAAAAGCAAGAGGAATCCATCAAGATCATTCCTCAGTATGTCAAGCTGAATCATGATCCTAAGCAGATCAGAGGAGATAAGGATGTAGGAATTCTTACAAGAAGAAAGGTCAGAGAAAACTCATGTATGATCTCTGAATTTGAGCCTAAATCATTCAAAGAGGCACATAAAGATGAAGACAGGTTCAAGTAAATGGAAGAGGAACTTGACCAGATAGAGAGAAATGGTACATGGTCTTTGGTACCCAGACCAGAGCATAAAAATGTCATTGGTAACAAATGGGTTTTCAGAAATAAGCTGAATGAGGATGGCACAATGATTAGAAACAAAGCCAGACTGGTGTGTAAAGGATATGCCCAAGTAGAAGGAGAAAACTATGGAGAAACCTTTGCTCCTGTAGCTAGATTGGAAGGAGTTTTCATGCTTCTTGCATATGCAACTTTTAAAGGATTCAAAGTACATCAAATGGATGTAAAATCTGCATTCCTAAATGGTGTACTTGAAGAGGAAGTGTATATAGAGAAACCAGATGGGTTTGCCCTATTTGAAGACAGTGACATGGTGTGTAAGCTACATAAAGCCTTATGTGGTCTAAAGCACACCTAGAGCATGGTATGAATGCCTGCATTCCCATCTTGTGAAGATTGGATTTGAGAGAACAAGCGAAGATAGCAATATCTACTTGAAGTTTGAAGGAGATCAGATCTTGATCTGTGATGTATTTGTTGATGATATTATCTTTGGTGGAGATGACAAGATGAGTCATGAGTTTGTAGATGAGATGAAGAAATAGTTTGAGATGTCACTCATAGGGGAGATTAAGTTCTTCATTGGACTGTAGATCCAGCAGATGAAAGATGGAATCTTTATCACTCAGTCCAAGTATGTCAAAGAGGTGTTGAAGACCTTTGGCATGGAAGATAGCAAACTGGTTGATACACCGATGGTAACCGGTTGTAAACTATCCAAAGAGGATGACTCAGCATTGGTTGATGAGAAGGAATACCGATCAATGATTGGTAAGTTGCATTATGTAGTGCATAGCAGACCAGATATTGCACATGCAGTTGGCATTACTATAAGGTTCCAGAAAAGTCCAAGAGAATCCCACTTGGTTGTTGTCAAGTGGATTCTTAGGTATCTGAAGGGAACTATTAATTATGGATTGTGGTATCCATACAGCAAGGATTTCAACTTGAAAGTATTCACAGATATTGATTGGGCAGGTAATGTGGACGATCGAAAGAGCACAACCAGTGGTGCATTCTTTCTCAGTGGTAGACTGGTCTCATGGATGAGTAAGAATCAGAGTTGTATCTCTCAGTCTACAATGGAAGCAGAGTATGTTGCAGCTTTCATGAACTGCACTCAGACAATTTGGATGAAGCATGTATTAAATGGCTTCAAAGTTCCTATATCTAAACTGGTAAGTATATTTTGTGACAATACTAGTGCAATTAACATCTCCAAGAATCTGGTTTTACATTCTAGAACCAATCACTTTGAGCTTAAGTATCATTTCTTGAGGGAAAAGGTTCAGAACAAAGAGATTGCACTAGAACATGTTTCCAGTAAGGAGTAGTTAGCAGACATATTCACCAAGCCTCTCCCAAAGGCTACATTTATGTACTTAAGAGGTGAATTAGGGGTGCTGCCCCTTCAGGAAGTAAATTAAAGGTATATACTCCACATCAGTCAAGTATTGCATAGTCAAATTTTTCTTCAGGATTGATGTGTTGAAGGATGCTACTCCTCAGGGGGAGCAACATAATGGAACAGGGAAGCTTGTGCCTCCACTTTGGCATTGTTGTCAAAGGGGGAGAAGAAGTGAAGCAGAGAAGATATCTGCAGAAATTGGGGGAAAAGATGTGAAGCAGAGAGATATCTTTGTATATTGCCATCAATGCCAAAGGGGGAGATTGTTGGCATTATGTGAACCGGTATGAGGACATGATGACATTGTATGTTATCATTGATGTCAATATGCTGAAGAGGAGAGAACCGGTATATGTGAGAACCGGTATAACACTATGAATCAAAATTTGTGCCAAAGTGAAGTGGTGTGTTTGTTTAAGGTGAACCAGCATGTGGTAATGGGAACTGACACATGGAAGCTTTGTATGAATACCGATTGGTAGTCTCAACTTCAGGGTTTTCGGTTGAAGTGCCTCAAGCCTGTGTGACTCAATCGGTGACTTTGTGTGATGAGTTAGCATTGTAACAAAGAACAGAATGTGTTGCCATGTCATCTTTGTGTGCGTGAAGGATCCTGCATGAAGGAGATTGTTCCTATCTACCTCGGGAATGTGTGAAGTCTATAAACGGTGATAATGCGTGATGGGTTATCAGCCGCCATGAAATTGGTAGAAAATGAACGATGGAGAATGTCTTGAGATTGGTTCAAGACTGTTGCATTTAATGCAATGTGATCAACGGTCAAGATTGAACCATTTGAATTGCTTAAGCTAGCAGGTTTAGGGTTTAGGGTTTATGCTACTGACCTATCTGTTTCCTATAAGGTCGATGTTATGTTTCTTTCTGAGGAAATTGGCAAAAGTTGTGTGTGTATCCAAGAGAAGAGATATGTGATTCTTGCCAGACCAAAAGAGAGAAGTGATACTTGCAGAGTGTAAGTGCAGAAGATGAAGAGGAGCTAACACGAATCTACATTGGTATTGAGTGCTATTACCAGATCATTGTAATACCTGTTGATCTCTAACCACTTCAACAGTTGGGAAATCCCTTAACAGGGTAGCTTTAACTGGCTTACTGTAAATCCTTTAACAGGGTGACTCAAAACCATTGAGTTCTTGAAATCCTCTAATAAGGTAACCTTTAATAGGGTTTAACCCTTAACTGGGTATTCTAGCCATCCCTTAACTAGGTGATCCCTAACAGGATCGGTTCCTAATAGAACCTATTGTATCGGTCTGTAACCGGACAAGGCTCCTAATAGAGCAGAATTCTAAAGAGTTCAAAAATAGCTTGTGGGTATTCATCCCCACCATGGTTTTTCCTAGTTGGGTTTCCATGTGAAAAATTTGTGTCATGTATGGTGTTGTTCATGTGATGGTTTAAGTGATTTGTGTCTGAAGGTAAATCATGTTGATCTAGTTGTTTATATATATATCTTTGATGATATATTACCTGTTCATGCACTAGGGTGAAATGGAATGAAGTATTATATTGTATGAAAAGATAAGTGTCAACCGGTTTATGCTTGTCTCAATTATTCTGGGTTTTGTCGGTTGTACTCTGTTTAAGACCGGTGTTACTATTTGTCTGTCAAAGCGCAGTGTCTACTGACAAACCGGTTTAGGATTGTGTTTTTGTTTGTACTGATTCACCCCCTGCTCTCAGTACCGGTTTGGTACTATCCGTTCATCATTGAGTTATCATATATAAGAAGGCTTTGGTAGAGATTTTGAAGGAAATTCCTTTATCATTGAATAATAAGTTAGATGCAAGGAGATTAGATGCAATCAAGAGGGACAAATAGATTAAAGAAGTTGAACTTTTAGGAATTTGTGGTACTATAAATAATGAAGAAATGAAAAGATGTATAGAAGTTGCAAATATACCAATCTTTAGCAGCAAACCTTGGCAAATAAGCTTAATGATGGGAAGATAATGAAATAATACATGAGACCAGAGATGGTTGGGCTAAATTCTTCCAAAAGAATCCTGATTTAATTACTTCTCAAGAAGAATTTGCTAAGGCAACAATTCCCACCATTCCGGACAAATCTAAAGGGAAAGAAATTTTGGGAAGCTGAGATCAAATTTTGAATGAACTTGTAGTTTAACCTAAAATTGATAAGAGTGTACAAACTATACAAATAGAGACACCATTTCTATAGTCTGAGCAAGGTAATGTACAAAATATAGATAATATTATGGATAATGATCCACCAACAGTAATAGATACTGCACCAAGTGGCGAAGCCACCGGTGCAAAAGAGGACAAGAAAAGGGACAAACTAGGAGAGGATAAGGAGAAGAAAGAAAAGGAAAAGGAGACTGGACTGACAGTTGATTCCTCAGCTAAACTTTTGGCAATTGACACTTCTCAAGTTGAGAAGAAATCAATCACAGAGATGTGTCGCTGCTAAAAAGATAATGAAGGAGGGATCTGCAGAAAAAGGAATAATAGATTAGTCAATAACAGTTTTGCACATATTGATTCCTGAATGTATGATTGAAAATGAAGCAAGCCCTTCTGGCAAGCTTAAGGTATTGACAAAGCACATATCTAAAAACTTTCAATAATTACAATAGATATTCGACCAACAAGCAGTTGAAAGATTTACTTTGGTTAAGAAAGGCTCTTTTGACCAGATTATTGAGACAGAGAAAAGGAAGATTGAAGAGAAACTTATACTTATTGAAAATTATTTGTAATAATTCACTAACATCGACAGGGTCTATTGTAATATAGAGATTATTACAACAAATGTAGATAAATTGATAAATGAGTTACAAGAAAATATTGCTAATATTGCCAATTCTTTTCATGGACTAACTTAACTTACAACATCTATTGATGAACAAATTTTGACTTTGGAGAGCCAAATTTTTTCTTTTGAAAAGGAAAGAGACAATATCATTCAGAGAGCAAGGAGCCTCAGAGGTTTGGTGAGTCCAAGATTGGATTCACTTGGTGTACATAAGAGGGAATACATGGATATTCTTGCGAAGCCCACATCAACATAAGTCACTAAGAAAGAATCACTTGCACATTTACTGAATGAAATTGTATCCTTATCTGAAACATTCAAAACCGACTGGGATACCTATACACAGTTGCCAAAGAAAGCTTATCCAAAAATCTTGAAATTGGTCAAGCTCCGATAAAGTAATCTGTAACAATTCTTTCACCGGTCTTTGGCATTGATGCCAAAGGGGGATTATATGTATGTGAAAAATATGTATATAATCCTAGGGGGAGGATATCAGATAAAGAGTATATTGCAAACATAGTCAATCAACTCAGGGGGGGCATGTTTTGGTTTCATTTGAACTAGTAGGGAACCCATTTTTCACATGAGTGTTGCCATCAATGCCAAAGGGGGAAATTGTTGGCAATTGACACTCATTGTATTCATAGGTTGTCATTGATGGCAACAAGATTCTCTAGAAGGCATTTACTGGCATCGGCATCTAACACTTCAGTGAAACTGACATCAGTTTGGGATCCGAAAGGTTTTATTTGTAAAATCATTTTGTAATTATTGTATAGAGCCGATATTGAATATCTTTTGTAATGTATTGTAAGCCGACATAAGGCATATTGTTTGTAAAGGGTATATAAATTAGTTTATTAAGTTATTTTGATATATGAAAAGGAAGAAGAATAGTGTGATGCAAAGGATATGTATGGAGGTCATTTGTATGCGAGATTTATATCATGCAATTATCAGTAGATGGTTTGTAAAGCATTCTTAGAGGAAAGGAGATATCGGTAAAAGGGTTTAGGGTTTATGAACCGGTACAAAACATAGCTATAACTGAAACACTTTTTGGCATTGTAGATGGATTTTGTGAGTTCACCATTACTGTTTTATCTTAGTAGAATCTTGTAGTCAGTGAGACTCTTTTGTGTTGAGCAGTGTGCTCTAGGTAGTGTGCCTTCCTACATGTCCAAGCCCCCATGCTATGTAATATATTTCATATGGCCAATGAATTGATATTATGGGTCACAAATCCCATTGTGGATTTTCCTCTTTGAGGTTTTCCATGTATAAATTGAGTGTGTTATGGTGTTCATTCATGTGGTTGGTTTATTTACTTCATGTTATATGTTTCTTCATTTACCAGTTTATATGTGTATGTTATAATATGGTAAAATCTTATATTACTGGTAGAACATTGATTCACCTCCCCCTCTCAGTGTTCTTGGATTCATTGTATTCCAACAAAGTATGTACACATCCATGCCCATGACCTCTGAATCTAAAGTGAATCGGCCTTGTCACAACTATATGCTCATAGGCCTAAAATTTTAATAGAGTATCCTTGCATCCTAATCCAAAGCCACTAAGGTATAGAAATTGATGATGCTCATGGTATAAGTGCACTAGGACACATGGCCCCCAAGCAAATATGGTCCTCTTTTTGACTAGAATCTCTAGTGCTCTACCCCATCCTATACCTAGTCTGCATGTAGCCTTGTTGGGATATAATAATTTTCTAATCACCCCTCCCATCACTACAACCAATGTCTATCCATCGATGTACATGAACTCCTAGCTCAAGTTCCCTCCCCTTATCTCTATCTCTAGGTCTCTAAAGAATCATCAAAGTGCATCTACATCCCCCTCTCTATCATATATAAATAGCTCTCAATGGATCAATATCTATAGTATTTAGTATAGATCCTCTAATGTGATTGACATCTTGCCAGTTGGCAAATGAAATGTGCAAGTCTCAAAATACCATCTCTTTGCAAGACTAGTCAGTAGTCCTATGTTCGCCTGAATCTCATGCATGAACATGATGTGTATCAAACCCATTGCCTTGATTTCTACATGATCATTGACAATTAGGTCTGTCTATAGTCTCTGAGTCATCAGGAATCTCTCTTGTGACTCAATCTGAGGTAGATACTCTTGTAGTCAAACCAAGCAACTTTTGTCAATCCTAGTAGTACTCATGACTATTACATAGTGTTTCTTATCCTATCTTAGCATAGTGGAACTTATATCTATCACATGGTTCTACTCATTGGGCTCTATCCTAGTGATTATGTTTATCACATGGTGATGCATCCTAGTGTATATATTTGTCGCATTGCACTTGATCCTATCTTACTAGAGCACTTTCCAGATTTTATCAACTCAACGACTTATACTATATTCAACTTAGCAAGCTTATTTTCTTGAGGGAACCTATTGAGTGAATCCTCTCAAAAACTTATCCAATTGGTGATGCATATTTATCACATGGTTGTTGATTCTAGCCTTGCTTTCAGTTTGTCATTCCTAGGGCACCTATCTGAGTGGATCCTCTCGACAACTTATCCAATTGGAAGTGTATGTTCATCACAAAATTATCAATTTTAGCCTCTTAATACATAGACACAACTCTATTGAACATACCCAGTCAACCTACCTAAATGCACCATTACTACACATACACAGTTTTTGTTGGGATCCAAGAACACTGAGAAGGGGGGGGGTGAATCAGTGTTCTACTAGTAAGATATGATTTTACCCTTTTATAACATATACATATAAACCGGTAAATGAAGAAACATAAAAATTGAAGCAAATAAACCATCCACATAAATGAACACCATAACACACATAATTTATACGTGGAAAACCTCAAAGAGGAAAAACCACAGTGGGATTTGTGACCCACAATATCAGTTCACTGGCCATATGAAAGGATGTTACATAAAATGGGGGCCTGCACATGCAGGAAGGCACACTGCTGATCACAAAAGGAGTCTCACTAACTACAAGCTTCTGCTAAAATAAAATAGTAATAATGAACTCACAAAATGCATCTACATGCCAGAAAGAGTTCCGGTTATATTTCTGCTCTATACCGGTTCATAAACCTTGAACACTTCTATTAGTATCTTCTTCCCTCCAAGAATTATTTCCAAGCTATCTACAAATTATTTCATGATATAAAATTCGCATACAAAATGATCTACATACATATACTTCACATTATACAGTTCTTTTATTATTATCCTATGTCACTATATTCAAAATGACCTAGTAGATTGACCTATATACCCTTACAAACAATATACCTTATGTTGGCTTACATTGCATTACAAAAGATATATAATGTCAACCTTATACAATAATTACAAATAAAACTTCCTTCGGGTCCAAGCCCGATGTCGGTGTTGGTGTAACCCTAGAAACTCCAATGTCGGTGTCTATTGGTGAATGCCTCCTAATGCCGGTGTATTCTTCCTTATGAATCTTATTGCCAAGATACCATGTTGCCATGTTTCCATCAATGACAACATATGAATCCAATGAGTGTCAATTGCCAACAGTTTTATCCTATGCAAATGTATTTTACAAACGCAAACGTGATGTTATTACACTTGGATGCATCCTTATCACCTAGACATGACTCTATAACCTAGACGCACTCCTAGGATGTAGACATGCACACCTATCCCCTAGACGTGACTCTATAACCTAGATGCACTCCTAGGATGTAGACATGCACACCTATGCCCTATATGCGATTACATTCATAAATGCATGCATGTTTGACACATATGCACCTATACATCACAGACACGTCTAAAAGCTACCCACACATGTTTCTAGGCCTAATACGCAATTCTGTATTTTTGTTTATTTGCCTACAAAGTTCATTAAATGAGTCATAAATGTAAAATTAATAAAAAAGTTTGAGCTACATACTGACTCATCCATGTCCTTTGGCTGCTCGGACCATCAAACTCTCTTGAATCGATGTAATCTGACTGTCATCTCTCATAGATTGTTGAATGCTCTCTATGCTCTTCGATTTCTTTTCTCTACTGTGATTTCTCTAAAGACTGTATTTGCAAATGAGGATGTTTTTCCCTACCTATATATATAGGTTGTGTAACCCTAGTTCATTGTGTCAGTCTCATGCTGCTTGTTGATCCCTCTTGGGTCAGTTTTTCACCTATGTGACCTCGTCACTCTATCCTTAACCTTTCTGTTCTTTCTTTTTTATTGATAAATTGTTCGCGATCTTTTTCATAAATTTTCATCCAGTCTCTCGAGGGGGCATATTGTTGATATGTGGCAACTGATCATGCAAGTATTGTATACTCGTTATGTATCCTTGTTGAGGTTCAGGGTTAGGCTGGGCCTCATGTGGAGGTTCTGGGGTGTAGCCGCCGAGGAAAAATAATTTTGCCATTTTTTTTGTTGAAAAAACTGACATTGAAAAAAACCCTAAAAAATAACTGACTTTGAGTGTTACCCTAAAATTGCTTGTTATAAGTGGTTGGAATGTAAAAAGGCATTGTAATGGTGTTGTACTAAGTTACTGGATAATAAGAAAAGATTGGACAACTATGTTCAGTGGATGTAGCCAATCTTTGGTGAACCACGTTAAATCTCTATGTTCTCTGTGTTATGCATTTTTCTTCATCTTTTGTGTTTGTATCTGCATATAATTGTTAATTTATATTTTCTTCAGATCTGCCTAACCCTTAACACATATCATTCCCATCTTGGGGCAACTTTGTAACAGTTTATCTTATCTTCTTTGAGCTAACGTGACAAGATGGATTGTCTCAAAGAGGCAAAATGTAGACACCTAAAATTGTCCTACCCTAATTAAATAAACATTTTATCCTAAGCCTTCTATTAATTAAATAATTATTTATTTATTTAATTAATTCATTAATCCTTTTCTAGCCTTTCATTGTTTAAATAAATATTTTTATTTATTTAATTGGTCCCACTTCTTCTAGTAATTAAATAGATTTTTATTTATTTAATTAATTCATTAGCCTTTTCCCTCCATGACACTTGTCATTTATCTCTTACCTCTAACTACCCCCTTCATATTTAATTATTTTCCCTATCTACCTTTTTAATCTTAGCCAACCATTTATCATTTCACCTCTTGATCCTATCCCTTCATTTTCTATGGTGATTTATATCTAAGAGGATTCTCTCATCCTTATCAACCCTAATCTAACACTTTAAGCAATCTAGACTACGATCAAGTGACTTCACAGCCACAATCCATTTTTTGTTGAGCTCTTGTGCACACATACAAAATTTGAGAGAAAATATTTAAAAAAAGATCAATGGAGATAGGAGACAATGGAGATCAAACCCTAGTTGGCATGTGAAGGGTATTATCATCTTATTTGTTGATTTGTATGTTCTTAGGTTTCTTCATTGGTGTATGGTGAATGCTTTATTATAGAACTAGGATTTTTTTTGCGGTTGGATCTTTTATGGTTTTACAATAGTTTTATCATTTCATTTTCACCATATATAGTAGGTATC
Source organism: Cryptomeria japonica (assembly GCF_030272615.1). NCBI lineage: Eukaryota > Viridiplantae > Streptophyta > Pinopsida > Cupressales > Cupressaceae > Cryptomeria > Cryptomeria japonica. The sequence goes on from NC_081415.1 coordinate 156,003,117, forward strand.
CTTGTTTCTAGCTTCCTAAAGACATCAACATAGGGCTATGTTGATATCTTAAGGGGGGCATACATATCGCCCTGTTTGTACTATATTGTACTCTATTTTTGCAATGTATTAAATGAAGTGTTCATTCTCAAAACTAGAGATAACAAAATCTTACACGAGATACTTCATGCCGAAAACTAGATGCAACATTGATATATGTCTTATACGGGGTGCACTTTCTTGAAATAAGAACAAACAAACTATTACACGAGATGTCCTTTAAACCAAGCATATATTTTTCTTATATGGGGTTAAAAATTCTTGAAACCAGAGCAAACAAACTCTTATATGAGATGTTCCCAAAACCAGACACTTGCTTCTTGGAATTTTTTATTTCATGTCTTACACACGCCACATGCTCGAAACTAGAGAAAACAAACTCTTATACAAGATGCTTAACACCTAAAACCATAATTCACTTGTACACATGCATGAGGGTGAGTGGAACTATCAAAACATGACTAGACTACTCCTACTCTCCCGCCCAACATGGATCACCTAGAAAAGAACATCTAGAATGTGTATCCATGTCCTCTCTCATTCTTCTTCTCATGGATCACCTAGAAAAACACATCTAGAATGTGTATTTGTGATTCTCTGTTTCTTCTCATGAGATCATAGCTTCACGATTTGTAGTTCATGGATGATGCATGCTCTTGCTCTTTTATGTTATCACTTATGTTCTTGAGATGACATTTTTCAAGAATGATATTAGTGGTTGAGACATTTTGATATCAAGGTCTCTTCGGACAGTTGACTTGAGGTCTTATTTTGGGTTTTTATCTTTTGCGTGTTGTGTGTCTTTTGTCTTTTCTTGTCTTTGTTTGCATCTTGTTTTTGTCTTGTTTTGTGTGCCCTTGCATGCATTTGAGTGAGTTAAGATCATAAGTGGGGAATTAGTTTCTCAAAATTAGTGATGTCCCATTCTCCTTGTGATTATGCTCCTAGTTGCTCCTCTCGTTTGTCTACTTTACCACGAGTATTTGCATATGATCATACTCTCATTAAAGTGGGGGATAAATGTAGCCTTGTAAATTGTCATCAAGCCAATTTACACCTCATGTTTGTGCCCCTACTCTAGTGTGTCTCCCCCTCATCACCTATCTAGGTTTGATTTGTATTAATTCTCCAGTTCTGATGCCATGTACACTCTCTATCTAATTTCCCAAAGTGGTATCCTTCTCCTTGGGGTTAAATTAAGGTCCCTAACTAAGAAGGACCAAGGTACTAGCACCCTAGTCCCTCTTAGTTGGGCCCTATATTAAAATGGGGCAAGGGTCTCACTTCTCTAGTGGGAATTCAACTTTGTGGCTATGCATGACCATTGGAGGTTGGCCTAATTGATAAATTACCTAGATACCCTTATATAAAGACATTTAATCAATGTATCCATTCTAAGTCTCCATCTTCAAGAAATCAAACATTCTTGCATTTGTGAAGCGTCCATCATCAAGCATTTTCAAAGATCTTTAAGGTTGCATATTCTTCATTTAACCAATGTGGAGAAAATTTACCTAATTCAAATGCAAGCATGTGTATGTGATTAGGGTTTTGTCATTTTCATGCCATTTTATACAACATACGTGATTACATTTGAGAATCAAAGCATCATCATCAACAATTACAGATCTGAGGTATATCCTTCCATTATTTATTTCAATATTTGTGTTATTTCATTCAAGGTGAATTCCTAAACTGGGTTTTGACTTAGGCAAACCCCTATTCCCAACCATTTCCCCTTCTCTATTGTGTGCAGGAATAGGTACATATTTTTAATTTTTAGGATCAATATATTCAACAGAGATGAATAGGTTCCCTTGTGGACGACAAAAAGCTTGAAGGACCAGAGCGACGAGCATTTTGGTCCTGACAATTCAAGTCGACCTTTTGGGAATAGATCCGAACATTCGCATATTGATTAGATTATGTTCGTGGCCCTGTTTGATGACTGTAGCTCATTATTTATGCACAATTCCTTCAATTTTAGCATATTTACCCTAATTTCAACATTTTCACAATTCAATTTAAAAAGAGGGAATCAAATCCTAACCATTGAATCTAATCAAAATTATTAACCCTATCCTTGTTGATTTGAGGCTATATTTGTTGGATTCACCCCTCTTTAATGTAATTGGTTCCTAAGAAAATATTAAGGGATTCTAATACATTTAGTGGTGGAAACCACAATATTTTCACCACATTACAACTATATACAACTCCCCTTATCTACAACACCTCCTCAAGATTGGAAACCAAAACTATGTCACCAACATGTCCACATATGTATAAAATAAATATTATCTTATTGGAAAAATATTTAACCATTTTGCTAAGTCAGGGGTATGACATTTTGATGGATGAACTTTAGTTGAGTTGAGGTAGTATTCCAATCAACTCTTGTAGACACCAAAATGTCATTTTGACTCTACATTGTCAAAATAAGATTATCTACCTCTCCACTTCTTGTTAAAACCTTTACTATTTTTCTTACCTCCTAAGAACCTCAAAGAATCTTCACCATATTGGTGAAGTGAATATGTACAATATCTCTCAGTTGATAAAAATGCTTCTTGATATGCTCCTTTTGATGTATTAGTAGATTGATCTTTATGTACAAATTCTCAAACTGAACTCTTCCTTTAACATCTCCATCTTCCTTAAAGTTCATTGATTTGGACACATATACACTCTTGAGTTGACATATGCCATTTGTGACAAAATTTTTATAATTCTACAACACTATCTACATTATTTTAAAAAACATATTTGCTTGCAGTCATGTGTGTGCATCTGCACACTTGTTTACTAGCTCTTCAAAGATTTTCTCCTCTGTCTTCTTCTCATCATCCTTCAAAATTGCATCTTTCAAATTAGATGCATGATATTTTAATTTCTTAAGCATTACCTATAGCTAATCTACATCACTTAGTGATTCATCTAAAGTACCTTTGAAAGTCTCTCATGGAGGAACTTCAACATATCATTAACCATCTCAAGACAATCTATTTAAGATATGATAAAATTATTTCTTGTAGTATGGTGGAGGACATCACTCACATATAGCATATGTAGGAGTAACAACATGCTAAGGTCAATTTTATCTTGAGACATGTACCTAATGTACCTCTACAATGACAACCAATGTGAACTTTATTTGCATTTGTAATAAGTCTAATGTAGAATCTTCAGATGATTTGGAAGATTCTCCTACAAACAACCTTATCTTTTCACCTTCTACATCCATCTCCTTCTCCTTCTCCTTCACAAGACTCTCCTTCTTCCCTTCTATCCTTTCTTTTGCTATCTCTTATGTCTTTTCTTCCTCCTTTCTTCTACTTTATCCTTCTTTGGATCCTCTTTCTTTTCTTGTTCCCTAGTATCTTCCAAAATCTCTTCAACAACATATATTACATTCTAGTCTATATTCATCTGATCATCAACAATAATATTCAGATCAACATTCTCACCTTTCTACTCCTTTATTCTCCTTTCTTTATGGAACATACTACTAGTCTCTCCCAGACCAAATCTTGTGTTTGGCTTCTCTAGAGGAGAAGAAAAGTACTCTTTAGTTGTTCCACAAACTCTAAGGCTTCATCTCCCACAATTAATTTCACTCTTTCTTTTGTCAAGAATCTTTTATATAAGGCCTATTTAGTTCTTGTCCTTTGTTCCTTTGATAGTGGACTGGTTACCAATCCCGTGCTTGAGGCCTTATATTTGACTCCTTCATCACTATAGCCTTTCTCTTCTTTGTCAATACTTTTAAAATATTTTTAGGTAGTTTATCTACAATGTCATTTATAAATTTGTTAAAGATAATTAAATACTTGATTACCACCATCTCAATCTTCTCCTTGTCTATTAGAGGTGCATCTAGATACAATCCAATAGAGAAATCCAATGATTTATACCCACATACTACTCTCACCAAACAATCAAGATCTAACAGATGATAATCTGGATCATCTTCAACTTTCTTCTTTTGTTATTTTTTCTTCTTCACCTCTTTCCTCTTCTTTGTAGGGTTCTCTATTGGAGAGACCAATGTTCTCTTTCTTCTATTCAGAGGCACTATGTCCTTTTTGTCTTCTTCTTCAATCTTAGTTCTCTTGGTTCTTGTCTAGATCATAAATTATTCCTTCTTAACTTCTTCATTTATGCAATCACTTTCCACTTCTTCAATTTTTGGCTCTGAACCTTCCTTTTCCCTTGCATCTTTCTATTTATGTCTTGTATATTTCTTCTCACTAATTGTTGATCTATCAAGGGTTGCAAAGGAACCTATATTCATCAGAGGAGAGGCAGAAATAGACCTAGTTCTCCTATGTGCATGCATAGAAGAACCCTACATCAAATTCACTCCAAAATCTTCAAATATAGGGCGCAAACCAATACTCTTGATATAATTTTTCCATCCTTTTTAGATGCTCTTTCTCAATCTTCTCATTCCTCTATTTAGTTAAGATCTCTTATGTAGTACCAAATCTAGGTTCATTGGGATTTATCGATACCTTTATTATTGTTGCAATATTTTTCTCTACTTCTATAAACATTTCATAGGGTAACTTTGGTAACTAGGCATTTCTTGGCTCAACAACCTCAATATAATAATGATATCTACTTACTAGAAATGTAAACACATATTTTTACTTCTGGACCACATCTACCAGAAATCTCTCCCTCTCTTATGTTATATCCTAAAAATTATTGTCAAACTACCCTGAGTATTGGGCATTGTATGCATCTCCACTTGTCCCAAAAGATCTAATGTGTTGTCTAATTTGAATCACAATCAAGATAAACTTATCCCACACTTTATCCTTAATTATCGAAACTTCATTCATGACTAGGAAATTCAAATAGATAATTAATGATCCATACCTAAACTGATATTTTCTCTTCTTTGTTCATTCCAAGTTCTCCAAAAGTTGTTTCCTCAAAAGTTCACAGTTATCAAATCTTTCTCTAACAACTACCATTTGATGTGCATTATGAATTGTTATCGTGGTGGCAAAACCCTCGCGGTTCTAGAAGTAGACCTTGTATGCCAAACGCTTTGTTAGATACCCAAACTCAAAGATCAACAATGTCTTTCACAATCATAGCCCTTTCATCATACAACAAATTGGTAAGTTTCACAATAGTATCATTTTTCACCATCCTCTTCATTGGAAAAGTATTGATGGAACACAAACCAGTTGATGCCCTAATGAAATCCTTTGTAATTTTATATGGCTAGTCCAAATACATCACATCATCATGAATATAGCTCAAAATGATTTAAACCCATGCTTAATCATAGCTAAAATCAAGAAATTTATTCAAAATATTTAGACTCATCTCAAGAATCAACTTGTACTCCTTGAATGTCATTAAGTCAGCTTTGGTAAGTTTCTTCCATACATCATAAAATTTCACATAAATAATCTATGTAATGGGGGCATGAATATTTTCCCTAACATAATCTATGTAAACCACATCAATCGAAGTCCTTCCTTGTCTTTCACTATCACTACATAAGGATAAGGCTTGAAAACAAGTTGTGCCTTCAATTCAAGATCAACAATGATGGGTGAAACCTAGGGTATGCATAAAATCTTCAAACATACTTTTCACGCAATAAATTCATTTGTACAAAATAGCTCTTCAAATTAGAAAGATCACAAGTGATCAAAATGAACTAAAAAATCCAAATTAATTGTTGCATCCACCTACTTAGGGTTAATATAACATAATTACATTTTACCATTGCAAATCAAAACGTTGATACTCTATTTTATCAAAATCTACAATCAATATTGTAGATCACCAAAAACATCCAAAAATCTTCAAAAATACTCTCACGGACTCTGCCATACTAAAAACAATTCAGCATCCAAACTGTAAGGGGGTCCATAAGTTCTTCAATCAATTTTCCCCCTTAGACAATGCATATTGTCTAGTTATCAAAAGAGGAATCTGTACCATCAATAGGTGTTGAACCATCCTTAGTATTTTCTTCCACCTTCTCATTTGATTTATTTACCCATGTCATATTCATCTTCTCTTTTTCTTTACTAACATCAATCTTTTTTATCAAACTTATAGTCATCTCATTCTTTCCTCTACAGAACCTAGCAATCTGTTCTAATTTATTGTAGTTATAAGACGTCAAACCTTGTTGTGGAATATTTTCAATTCTTCTAGTATTAGACCTGAACTCAAAAGCCTCGTGCCCAAACTTGTTGATACATAACGATATCCATTGAATGACTAAATATTTATGTACCATAGTTTGTATTCACATATACATTCCATACTATTCAATTTCGGCATTCATTTTCTTTGTGTCCAAACTTATTACAAGAGTAGCACTGGCCATTAAATAACTAAGATCTTATCCAACTTCTATATTCACTAGCTCTATCTCCAAACTTATTAGATGAAAAATAGTTACCATTAAAGGTTGATGAAGACTTGGTTTGAGCAGGAGGAGTCCTTCTGACATTCTTCTTGTTTTGAATGGGAATGAAACCTTGTTGATCTTTTTTACTATCCTTCAATTCATCCTTGACCTTTTCCTTTCCTTTATCTTGATATGATTCTTAGAGCTTTCACCTTTCTTAGAGCCAATTCTGCATCTATCTTTATTTTGCTTTCGAGCACTCAGCATCACATCAAGTACTTCATTGCCACCTTTAGGATTCAAGCCCTTGTCCATTTGATCTTTATATCTTCTAATTCTTTCTTCAACACAAGAACTTCCTCTTCAAGTCTGGTACATTCTTTGGTTTTGTCATGTAACATTTTTTCAAAAGCACCAAGGGTCTTTTTCCTTAATCAAGTAGCTTCCTCAAATAGGAAATTTATTCTTCTTCTCTCTTGCACTTATTTCTTCTTTCATTTAAATCTGCTAGAGAATGTTGCAATCCTCCTTACATATCCACCACAACATAACTATCCTATTCAAGTTGATCCATAGCATACAAATCTCTTTTAGAATCAATTATAATGTTCATATCCTAGATTTACCAGTTAATTAGGCTGTAACTTTAGTAACCTTGCTTCGATACCAATTGTTGAACACTACCCAATGCTGGGGGCAAGTGAGTTAGCATACACTAAAACTTAATTACATTTAAATTTTACTTAACATTCATACCATTTACCATATGCACAAAAGTAAACAACTAAAACCATTAAAACAACCACACAAGAACACCAAGATTTTTATGTGGAAAATCCAAACTAGGAAAAAACACGGTGAGAACTATCTCACTATATGATGATCAAGTTACAATGTTTAGGCTAGGGGCCAAGGAGCTCACTACCCTTGAGATAATTTACAAGACTAAGGCACACAACCTTAGGGAAAGATACAATAGGGATTAGCAAACACTGAAGATCACTTCTTCAAGGCAAGATACAAAACTTTTGATAGAGTAACATTAATAGGATTGAACTACAAAGAACTATATCCATTGAAATTCTGATCGTAATTCACTATTCAAAACACATCATAAATTGTCTCCATTATTGCTCTATTATACTTTCGAACCTTTGTATTTCTTCACATTTACTTCACACAACTACAAGTTATTATTCACTTTCTTTTCTTAGATATTTGTTTGTGGCTTTGTGTGACGTCTAGAACATTCTATTATCATTATTTTTCTTCAATTCCTCATTTTTGGCCTAGATCTAAGTTTACAATTCAAATATAACTTCAATTCTAAAATGGAAAACAACAAACATGCAAATCCAATTAACATATCAACCCTCTTCTCTAATTGAATTGTGGCTAGGTCTATTGGGTTTACTTCCTCTTTTAAATGTAAGTTGATCTTGCGAAGGTGTTTGTTTTACTATCTTGATTAATGAAACCCTAATTTCACCACCATACACACATGACACCTGTTTGCTAGGTTTTCATCATGATACTTGCCCAAGGAGCCACAAGAGGTGCTCTTCACCATTGCACAAATTATTTTTCTTTACTTTTTTTCCCTTTTCTTTTCTTTTTTAGTATTTTTTGTATTTTTGACTTTTTGGAATATAATAGATGCATGATAAGAGATGGAAGAAGGACTCAATCATCTCATTATTTAGATGTTACCCTTGAAATATGTGGTACAATAGACCATAAATTTTGAATTCATGCTCAAATATGTTGGTAGGGTGATGGTAAAGGGTGATGAAATAGATAATGAGATGGAATGGGAAAATGATTCATGCCAAGGATTGGATAAGAGGGATGGAAGGATGAAAAATATGTGTTGGATTCTAGATGGGATGTTTGAAGATTTGTGTATACATGGATGTGAATGTTGTCAAGATCAATGTTGGGTAAAAGTACAAAGCTATGTCACACTTTTATAAAGGAAATGGTCAATGTTGATTCAACTTTTTAAATTAAATCAATAGAAAGTGAAATATGTTTTGAATTTTGAAATAATGTAAAATAATAAAATTTATATTCTTATTTCTATTTTATGTTTTTAATTTTAATAAAAATTTAAAAAATTATTTGAATGTAGTTTTTTATAAAGTAAACACTATAATTTAGTTGCTGAAAAAATGCTGAAATTGACAAGCCACCACACTTTATTTAGTAAATTTTACCTTTTTTTCTTGATTTTTTCTTTTTATATTTACAACTTGAAACTTTAGTGCATGGATATACTTTTTACTATTTTTTATAAATACATATTTTTCAATAAATTTGAAAAGTTGTGTGCTGAAATATAACTCTTTCCAATTCCCACCACCTTTTTTATTAATTATTTATCCTAATTAGAAAATAATTATATCATCTTGACATAAATTCTTTTCTCTACCGCATCATATTTTTTTCAATTTTTTAAAATAAATTTTAGTATTTTTCCTTGACAAGATAATCAACCTTATATTTTAGTGTTGATGACCTACTTTCAATAAAAAATAAATAAAAAATATAAAAACTAAATAAATTTTAAAAGATATATATTTTGGAAAATTTACTTATAGATCTATAAAAGGGTATTTTTACATTTCAAAAAATAAAATTATTTTAATGAATAGGAATTGTTGAAACATCGAGTTTTACGTTTTTTTGTAATTAGACCAAAAGTAGTATAAAATATACATCTAGTAGACACTTCCAATTGGAAAAGTTCAGGCCCATATATAACTTAGCTATAATGAATCTATATAGACCATATGTTTGAAAAAATTTAATTTCTAGTTAGAATTACTTAAATTCACTTGTGTTGATAAGTTAGCCTGAAACGTGAAACCGTTTTGTGCTTTTACCCTATTGGCACACACCTTGAGGGGTGTTGGAATGGTGGAAGACAAGTGAATTTTGGATTTGGAGATTTTGATGGAGTGGATGTGGATTTTGGACATAAGGACCCAAAATGGATGAAGGAGGTGATGGAGGATTTAAGATAGTGAATTTTGGGACACAAGGACCCAAAATAGATTTGAAAAGTGGGAGATGTTTAGATGGAGGAATGAAGGAAGCCTTAGGAATAGAAATTTTAGATATCGATTTTGATTTTTCTTTTAGCACATAGTGCTTGTATGAGCAACTTAGGAATCCACATGTTTTTTAACATTTCTTTATTTTTTTTATTCTTTAGAATACATTGCTTCTAAAAGCGACTTACGAATCCACATGGTTTTTTATGCATCTTTTTGCTTGATGGGCCTTTTTAGCCTTTTGGATTGTTCTTTTTTCATTTGGATCAGATTTTTTTATTTTACATCTCTTTTAAATGGGACATGTTGATCTTTACATGTATGTGGGTTTTTGGATTTATGAATTTTATCCTCAGATTCCAAAGTGCTTCCAAGTGCACTAGGATTCATGGGTTGATGGGAATGATATGGAGATATTTTGGATGGGTTCATGCAGATGGATGATTTGAAGGTGCTAAAGGATAAATTCCATTTTTGATCTTGATTTATGAACAAAAAACTAGTGTAAATGTGAAAATTAGGGTTTCACCACTAGAATGTATTAAAACCACTAATTTTTGCTTAGGCACCAATACATTAAAGAGGGGTGAATCTAATAGATCTAGCCTCAAATAAACAAGGATAAGGCTGAGAATTATGATTGGATTCACTGGTTAAGATTTGAATACCCTCTTTTCGAGTTGAATTGTGAAAATGTTAAAATTAGGGTAAATGTACTGAAATTGAGGTAATTAAGTATAAATAGTGATCTACAATCATCAAACAGAGCCACGAACCTAGATCTGAGCAACATGAGAGTATTCAAATCTATTCCCAAAAGGTCATCCTGAATTGTCGCGAGTAGAATGCCCATAACTCTGGTCCTCCACACATTTTGCCATCCAAATGGGAATTTGTTTGTCTTTGTTACAACTTCGCACTCATTCGTATGCATACTAGAGAAGGGAAAATGATTGGGAATAGGGGTTTGCCTAAGTCAAACTATGGTTTAGGAATTAACCTTGAATGAAATAATGCAAATATTGAAATAAATAATGGAAATATATACCTTAGATTTTCAATTGTTGATGATGATGCTTTGCTTCTTGAATGTAATCACATATGTTGTATGAAATTGTCTAAACATGTGTAAAGTGGAAAATTGGAGGCTTAACAAATTCACCATGGGGAAAGGAGGATTCACTAAGCTCAATTTTTACTTGGAGGACTTTACATTCAAAAGAGGGGGATGAATCTACTAGATTCAACCCTAAATGATGCAAGGACTGAATACTAAGTAGATTGATTGTGTTTGGAATGAGTTTGACCCTCTTTTGTAAGTTGAATAAGTAAAGTGCTAAAATTGAAGACAAAGTAAGCAGAAATAGCGAGCTACAGATACGGGATTCAGTCGTGCACCTGGATATGAGAAGTTTGAGATGATTCAGAGCTGCTCTAGGAAATCTGCCAAAGTTCAGGGACCGTGTGGCTAGACCAGGTCACCCTCCTATCGGTCCTCTAAAATTTCCATACGTCGAAAAGGGTTTTTCTATCTCTGCAAATAAAGCTTAATTCCAGAAGTATAGCTGCACACCTATTTCCTGCACACAAAAAGAAGAAGAAAGGGGTTGGGAATTTGGAATCAACCTTGAATGAAATACTGCAAATGATTGAAATAAATGATGGAAAAGGTATATCTTCAAATCTACAATAGATGATGATGGTGCTTTGATTCTTAGATATTGTTTATGGTGAAAATGGATAACAATAATAACAATATTGAAAGGCTAAATGAATTCAACCACAAAACCCTAGCCTAACAATCAACAAAGATCCACCATAACATATGCAGATTACCTAAGACAATGCAAATCACATGAAATCACAAAGATTATACCATCACATGTCCAATAGGGTTTTGATCTCCATTCTTCCTATCTCCATTGATCTTGCTTGATATATTTGCTCTCAGATTTTATATGCACAAGAGCTCAACAAAGAACGGAATGTGGTTGCTAGTAGGATCGTAGTGTAGTCAATTGCATAAAAGATCATTAGGGTTTGACAATGAAGGAGGCATCTTCTTAAATAGAAGACACAATATGAAATGGAGGGATAAGATTGAGAGGTGTAAAAAGAGAGGTCGGCTAAGATTAGAGGGTAGGTAAAAGAAATACCAAAATAATGAAAGGGGTAGGTAGTGTAGGAATTAAGAGATGAATGACATGTGTCATTTGTAGAAAAAGCTAATGAATTGATTAAATAAATAAAGATTTATTTAATTAATAGAAGAAGTAGGATAATTAAATAAATAAAATATTTATTTAATTTAGGAAAAGGATAATTTAAATAAATAAATGTATTTATTTAAATGAGAAATAAGGCTAGAAGAGGATAAATGAATTAATTAAATAAATAAAGATTTATTTAATTAATAGAAGAATTAGGCTTAGATAATTAAATAAATAAAATATTTATTTAATTAGACTGGACAATTTTAGGTGTCTACAGATATAATCACATATGTTGTATGAAATGGCATGAACATGAAAAAACCCTAACACACACACATGCTTGCAAATCAATAATGTAATAATTCTCCCATGGATAGATGAAGAATATGCAACCTTGAGGAATACTAGATGTTGAATGCTTGGATGCTTGGATGCTTGATGCTTGAACACTTGAGATCCAATTCCACCTTCATGAATGTATATTCACCTTATGCTTCAATCTCCAAATGAGAGGGGACGACCTCCTTATATACCTATCTGTCATTAATTATTATTTTTTCTAACATAAGCCGACATGGAGGATTTATTTCTCGCTCAAATTTGAGATAGGGCCTAGGGGCCAAAATAGGGCTCAATTAGGGAGGACCAGGGTATAGTGCCCTATTCCTACTCCAAATTGGGATAGGAACAAGGGGTTGTGCAAGTTGTAAGATAGAAAAATGAAGTTCGGTTGCATAGAAAAGGCACAAATGGGTCCCGATCAAGCATGGGGATGATACTGGTAAGGTGAGGGCTCAAAATGCGATCAAAATTGCAAGGGGTGAAATTTTAGGATGCTACATTTAGCCCCCACTTTAGAGAGAGTATAAGCTTACACAAATACTCATGGTAAACTAGAAGAAAGAGACGAGGAATGCAGAGAAAGATCACAAGGAGTAAGATATCACTAATTTCGAGGAACTAAGCCCCCAATCTTAGGATCTTAACTCACTTAGAATATATGCAAGGGCACACAAAATAAGACAAAAAACAAAAATACAAATAAAGACAAAAAAACAAACAAAAGTAAAGACACAAAGGCACACAAGACCCAAAAGCTAAAGACCAATAATAAGACCTCAAGTCAACTAGCCGAAGAGACCTCAATATCAAAATGTCTCAACAACTAATATCATTCTTGAAAAATGCCACCTCATGAAAACAAGTGATCATATAAAAGAGAAAAGAAAGCATCATCAATGAACTATTAATAGTAAAACTATGAGTTCATGAGAGGAAAAAGAGAGAGCATGAATACACTCTAGATGTGTTTATCCAAGTGATCCATGAGAAGAATGATGAGAGAGGGCATAGAATACTCTCCCCTAGATTTTTTTATCTAGGTGATCCATGAGGAGAAAAGGACATGGACAACTCACCCCTAGATGTTTTTATCTAGGTGACCCATGTGGGGAGGAGAGTAATAGTAGTCTAGCTTTTTTTAGCTAGTTGTATCCATCCTCGTGTGTGTGTGCAAGCGATGTCTAGTTTGAAGTGTATATCACCCCATGTAAGAGTCTTTGCTCTATTTTAAAGTGTGCTTCAACCTTTTTAAGACACGTAATATAAATGTGAATGCCAAGGGGCTATTGTGTGTTTGCAAATTTGTAAATGCCAAGTGGTAAAGATACATGCCTGGTTTCAAGGCCATCCCATTTAAGATTATGCTATTTTTGGTTATGTGTAACGTCATCTAAGACATATATCAAATGTTGCATTTGGTTTTGAGTGTGAAGCATCTCGTTCTAAGATTTTTTACTCTGGTTTTGAGAATGAACACCCTCTTTAAGACATGGAAGAAATGATATGAAAGAGCATAGTACAATATGGTACAAGGGGAGCGATATGGGTGACCCCCCTTAAGATGTCAGCATAGTTTTATGGTGATGTCTTAATGAAGCTAGAGACAAGGATCCCTTACCTTCAACACCAAGGAGATATCCTTTAGGCAACAATCTCATAAAACCAAGCTAGAGAGGGAATACTCTTCAAGCAAGGATAAGATAGTTGAAAAAGAGATATCTTGATACAAGTGTAAAGGGGATCCTTAGAGGAGAAGAGATATTTTCTCAAAAGACATCTACCTCCAAGAGGAGCTATCTTGAACAAAGATAACATGTTCTACCAGAAGAAAGGAAGGAGAACAAGAATTCATACCTTCCTCCTATAACTAGGTGAAATATATTCTTGATGAAGGATGATACACTTTTGATCCAATGTGAGGAGTAATTTTATGATAGATATACATTTCCAAGTGAAGAAGATTTTGTAGCCAAGGACTTACACCTCTTGTATAAGAGAGAATCATTGAGAAAACAATAACTTCACATAAGGAATTACACCCAATCATGAACAAACAATACTCCACAAAGGAAAAGGGATCCAAGAGAGAGAGAGAGAGAGAGAGAGAGAGAGAGAGAGAGAGAGAGAGAGAGAGTCATTGCCCCCCAAGTGTATGGACAATGAGAATAATTACATAAACTGCTAAGGAGAGATTAGGCATAAGAAAAAAAATAATCAACTCACATGAATGAATATTCAATGCAAGAAAAGACATTAGTTTATGTAAAATGCATCTCAAAATAAGTGGCAATCTTCAAAGAGAGAGAGAGAGAGAGAAAGGAAGAAAGATCACATAGTCCCCTAAGGAGGGATTATTCATAAGAGAAATACCATTGGAAGAAAGGATATCAACACATGAAAAATGTGACCCCTAAAGGGAATAGTGATACATCATATATATATATAAAGAGAGAGAGGTAGAAAAAAGCCATCTTTGGCCCCCAAGCAATAGGACAAAGAGAAAAATTACACTTCTAGAGAGAGGTTATTCATAAGAGATGAACCGTTTCAAATAAAGAATAAGTCCTAACCAAGGAACAAACGTGTACTCACATGTAGGATAACTCTATGCAAGAATGGACGTCAAGTGATGAATAACACAATATAGAAGAAGAGGTAATTTCCAAAGAGAAAGAAAGATGAAGAAGAAGGCTCACAAAAGTTCTCTAAGGAGAGATTATTCATAAAAGATACACCATTTCAAGCAAGAAATAGGTCCTATCCAAGGAACAAATATATACTCGCATAAAGGATAATTCCATGCAAGAAAGGACATTAAAATATGAATAATATAATCATAAATAAAGTAGTGAAACCTTAAGAAGAGGAGAGAAAGAGGGGAAATCATGTTGCTACCTCAAGATATTTGATTTTAAAGAAGCATCACCTCTAATGACAGAGACCCCAATTAAGCTAACTTCTTATGTCATAGGGCGACGAGCAACATGAGGGTGAACAAAGTGCTAAGGCACTACCTTTTCACCTAGAAATAGAGAAAGATCTGTTGAAAGACATATACAAGCATGATCGTATTATTCTTGAAGAAATACCTTAAATGCTTTACACTTTCCAAGAGAATGAGAATAACAATTATGAAAAATACAATGTGAATCATCTTTCTTATGCTTAGAATTGTAATTAGGTCTAATGAAAGGAAAATAAATATTCTTATCATACTTCAATATCCAAAAGATTCTAGTTGGTAATCTTTCTTGATCATTAATAGATGTAGGTTTATTCTTTTAAGATTGAGGACAACAGATGATATTATAAGAGGAAGGATTGTCATCCATGATTTATACTTTATCGCTATTGATAAGTTCTTTTATTGAATTTTGAAAATCATCGACATGGTGATCATGGGTTTGATGAAATGAAAAAAAAGGATTTTATGAAGAAGAAGCTCTTTTGCGAGCACTAATGGCTTGTTGTCTTGCAAGATGAATTTTGAAGTCTTAGATCCAAGGAGTTCATCCATAGGAGATTTATTATCATTTCCTAGGCCTTTCGTGGTTATTTGTGTAGGAGGGTTTATAGGGAATTGAATTCCTTGTTAAAAATTTACAAGTCCTTGTCCTCTAAAACCTTGTTTTGATATTATGTTGAAGTCACTCCTATAAGAATATTTTAATTAAGAAGGTGGGGGAACATTATAATGTTGGCATTTTGATGATGCCATGATTGTCATTGATGGACACACACTTGTTTTGACATCACTTTCTTTATGTATGAGTTATGCTCAATCGATATTTGTTCCAACCGGTATTATGTATTATAGTCTTTAGACTATTGGTGTTTTGCAGAAGATGTTTACGGGTCACAAACTGACTGAAGATCTAAAGCGATATGAAGACCTCAAGCGGTTCAAGGATCTCAAGCAGTACAAAGGAACAAAGCGGTAGTTAACATTTTTCTAGTCTTTATTTTTGACAACCGACAATCGGTAAAATGTATGAACCAGTATTACTCTGTGATGAGTTACCAACCGGTATTTTTGTGATGAGTTAATACTCCTTTATAAGGACATCATGTCTAGGGTTTTTAGTTGTTGATGAGGTTGTGTATGTGCGATCATAGAAGAGAAGATTAGGTTTGTGTGAAGAGTAGGAGTGTGGAGATATTGAAGACTGAAGTAATGCTGAAATGCATTAACAATGAGCTATCATGGATCTAACCAAGCATACTGTGCTAGTATCTAGATCACTCACTTGTTGATTACTCACATCTTTGACAAGTATGAAACCCTTAACCAGTTAGGCCTAGCAAAGCCTTTGTAAATCCTCTAACAAGGTGGTTCACAATTGTGAATTTGAAATCTTCTCATAAGGTAGTCTTTAACATGACTTATCTCCTAACAAAGATCTAGATTCCTAACAGGATCTATTCTGGTGAAGAACATTGTATGACCTTAACCGGTCTAGTTTCTATTATGTGGATAGTTACTTGTGAGTTTCTACTCACCGTGGTTTTTCCCATTTGGGTTTCCACATCAAAACTTCTTGTGTTATGGTGATTGTGCTCTTGTGGGTGAATTCTTTGTTTTTTGTTTGGTTTACATTAATCTTAACCGGTTTATTTGTAAATATGTCATACCAGTTATCTGCTAAACTATTTAAGTGTCCGAGTTCAGTGTTTTTTGGTATACTAATTCACCCCCCCTCTTAGTATTCATCAATTGGTATCAGAGCCAACCTTTCTATAAGTTTAACCACTTGGAAGAAGATATGGGGGAACACATTGTGAGGGAACTTACTCATCATCTCACTCGGACTGAGAAAGCCTATGATGAACTCAAAGTCAAGTATAAAGCCTCTCTGGAAAAAAGAAGAGAGAATGCTAAGAAACTAATGGAGCTTACTGAAAATAGTTCTTCTGATGAAGTAGACATGGATGCCCTAGTTGGAGAAGTTGAAAAACTGAATGAATCCAATGCCAACTTGAGAAGGGAACTGGAAGGATTGACTATCAAAATGTGTCAAGAGCTTGAGAACCAAAGGAAAGCTGAAGATCTGGTAAAAGACAAAGATCATGAAATCTCCAAGCTGAAGCAAGAAATCAGTGCCCTTACTGCTCATGTCCAAGAGAGTAAAGTGGAAAAAGATGAAATGCAAGGTGAACTAAACATAGCTATTTCTGAGAATGCAACCTTGAAGGAATCCAATGCTGCTATTTCCAAGGAACTCACTGAGTCAAAGAAAATACTTGCCAAATTCAATCAGAGTACTGTTAAGCTAGAGTAAAAGCTTGAATCAACAAAACCGGTAAATAATACCACTGGACATGGTTTTTCTAGTTATGAGGAAGGTGAGACCTCTGGAACAAAAGATGTAGCATCAAAGAAGCAATTAACATCAAAGGATAAAGGTAAGAAAATTTTTAAACCTATTTGCTTTAATTGTCTCAAGGAAGGACATACTGCTAATGTGTGTAGAAATAAGGCCTACAATAATTTTCTTTATTTTCTAAATAGTATTCCTAGATCCAATAGATTCAATGGAAACTATTATGCATGCAACAAGTTTGGGCATAAAGCATTTGAATGCAGTTCTATTGTGCACAACATTGGGAGACACCCTCCAAGGACTCAAGGAGTTATCCCAGAACCCACTGTGAACCGAAATCCAAACCAGTACAATGCTTATGACCATCAGTCAGGTGGTGGTGGCTATCGAGCGGTAACCGGTTGGAGAGTAACCTGTTTGATCTGTCATGGTGGTAGTCACACTACTACAACATGCAAAAGGAAGAATGGTAGAATGAACAATGGACCATGGAGAACACCTAGAATGATATGCTATCATTGCAACAAACTAGGACACCCTGCCAGAACTTGCAGAATGAGAAAGAACCTATCAGATGATATACCAATCACTCCAGAAGGGAAGATTGATGTTGAAACTGTTCAAGTGGGAATGAACAAAACATGAAAAAAGAAACCTAAAGAAGTGTCACAAGATGAACCGGTTTCTACACCTAGTGTGGAAGTCTCTAAACCGACAAACTGAGCTTTAGAAAAGCTTAGGGAGAGCATATCGGTTGAATATTTGAACCCCCGGTTTATATCAGTAAAGACCTGAACCGGTATACGTTACCTGTCAATCGACAAAAGTTTTTGAAGTAGTAAAAGGTAAAATTAGGGTTTGTACCCTAGCGATGGAGCATTTATTATGGTAGGTGAATAATTTGTTTAAATGAAATTTTACAAAGTAATTTTCACTTATCAGTTTACAAGCAAAGAAATTTTCAAGAGCAGAGCGATAAAAAGCAATTCGAATTACAATTCAGAGAGAATTCAAATCTTGTAGAAGAATCTGGAGATATTTTCAATCTATTGGTGAAGAACACTAAGCAGTAACCGAGCAGCCAAAGTGGTATGTCGTGAGTTGCATTGGCAAACCCTAAATTTTGAATTTGCAAAGGCATTTCTCAAAATTATTGTTAATCGTGGCTACTGCATCGCACTCTAGCTCTAGTGTACCTGTGGACTCAGCTGAATTTATTCAAAGAAAAAAGAAGTACAATGCCCTGTCCCAAATACCTGTCGGAGTCATTGTTGAAGAAGATATTTCAGGGTGCATTGACTGTAAATTGGAAGACCTAGGATCCCTAGCGATTCACTTCCAGCTAGGTCTGTTCTGTGGGGATGACAAGAAAATCAAACCGAAATACAATATCCTAGAAAGGAAGAAACTACATAATGCTATCTATTTTCTTGAAGAGTTCACTGAAGAACACATCTGCATCATCCTGAGCAAAGTACATGGCGACAAAATGTATCTCGAGAGGATGCATGACATAACACCAGAAGCAATTCATGCAGTCATTGGTTTTTGCAACATTGATGAGGTGCTAACCCTTAGGAAAGTCATCAAGACTGAAATGACTAAGCTCACCGGTTCTCTGAGCGACCAACGGGGAATGACTGTCAATCCCATCTACTTGCATGGTGATTGGGTACATAGTATTTTATGCTAGCAGAATAAACTTTGTCCCTACCACTGCGGTGAATGCCGCCCACAAAATGATCAAGGAGGATGCCTCATTTGATCTATGCACCTGTTTGCACAAGCAACTTCTATTGAACTTGAAGTCCATCAAACATGACAGTGCCTTAAGATTCAGATTTGGACAAATTTTGGTAGGTCTATTTTTCTACTTTCAAGGCTATTTCCTGGTATTTGGTGATATTCAGTGGTCTCCTGACCAACCGGTCACCAAACAAATTAGGGAAAGTCTCCAAGCGGTGGGAATCGGATATCCTGAAGTCTTGAATAAATACTTTGATGAATTCAAGCGGAAGATGAGCCAGAGGATGAGGATATCTAGAGACATTGTTAATAAATATGAAGAGGACATTTGCTTTACCATTAAAGTAGATGAATGTATAATGGAAGTGGTAGAGCCCATATAGGAAGAAGTAGAACCTATGGGATATGAGGTGATATATGACATGTTAGACGGGTATGCCTCTACCCTGCTAGCCTCACCTCTAGATGCGAAGGCAAAGCGAATCAGCACCTACTTAGAAAGGATAACACTGGTTGAAAATCCTAAAGAGAAAAAGGGCAAGGTAGTACCAGTGGTATCGGCACCGGTTACCTCAACAAGTCCTAAAGTGACCAACTGGTCACCTGCCAAAGAGAAACCTGAAGTTTCTATTGCTAATTTTTTTGAAAGGAAGCGGAAGACCAAATGCAACTCACCAGAGTCTGAGGATACAAAACCAAAAGTGCAACCTAAGAAGATAGGGCAAACAAGGAAGAAAGCAAAAACTACCGGTAATGCACCTGCATCATCAACACTGGTAAATATTGACATCTCTTCTTATAAGCCAATGACACATTGTCAGAGGACTATTAAGAATATTAAAAGAAAATTGCTTGGTGATTTGAAGGAGTATTTTGATGATTTTGCTGATAGTGAGAAAGAAGAAGTAGAGTGGGAAATCATTAATTATTTATGTGTTTATGACCAGTCGCGATCAGAAATTAGATCAGAGGCACCTAATTCTTTATATGATTCTTTAGATAATAAATGGCGCGTTGCTATCAAGAGAGAATAGGAGATCAGAGAAAAGATTTTTGCAGAATACTTCCCTGATGCTTCAAACTCTAAATTGTTTGAAATCATGGACTAATACAAAGGTCTCTTCTTCATGAGAAGAAGAAGACTCTTAGTATTGGAAGGCAAATCCTCTGAAGTGGTGAAAGACACACACTTCCATACTAAAGCCGTTGTGAAAATGCATCAAGTTTCTCAAGCAAATAGAGAAGCTGAACAAGAAATGAAAACTGTAAAATCGGATGAGGCATTTGATGGCGAAGGAGAACCAACTATAGAATAGGTTGACATTATTGATGTGGACGTGTTAGATGGTGAAGATGTCACTCCAGACATAGAGAAAGAAAAGACTGATAAAGAGAAAGCAGAGGAAGAGGTAGAGAAAAAGAAAGAGGAGAATAGGAAAGAAGAGGAGAAAAAGAAAGAAGAGGAGAAGATGAAACAAGAAGAGGAGAAGCGGAAAGAAGAGGATAAGAGGAAAGAAGAAGAGGAGAAGTAGAAAGAAGAGGAGAAGAGGAAACAAAAAGAGGAGAAGCAGAAAGAAGAAGAAAGAAAGAAGGAGGAAGAGAAGAAAAAACATGAAGAGGAGCAAAGGGAAAAATAAGAAGAAAAGAAAAGAGCTGAAGAAAAGAAGGCAACAGAAAAAGCCAAACAGGCAGAGACTCCAAAGGCAACAAGTGGTCAAGCCAAACCAATTGAAATCACCAGCCCTATCAACCTCCAATCTGCAGATGAATCGGAGCTATTGCAAAGCATAAAGCTTGAACAAGATAGATTGGAAAATTTGAGGAGGAAAAATGAACAGGATGTTATTCAAATTGCGATTGAGACTCTCACCAGTTTGATTCCAGGTACTAATCTCCCCAGTACCGATTCCTCTCTGGCCAAACTAAAACTTCTATTTATTGTTGTAGAGGACCAGGTTCAATGTCTGGAAGATGTTGCTAAAGCAAATGCCAAGAAGAAGCATGAAAAGGCATTAAACAATGCCTTGGTCAAGACACTGAATGAGCTCTGGTCTCAACTTCAGAAACAACAGAAGGATATAAGAGATGCTATGGATGAGGGAAAACTACTGATGAGCAAAATTAGCAAACCCCATCCATTTTGCGATGATGTGCTTGCATAAAAAGATAAACTCCAATCGGAGCTACAAACGTTCATGAGAAACTTCAAGACATCATATGATTCTTTCACTACATATGGGAAAACCGTTCACCGGTATCAGCTCCAGTCTACTCGGATTGAAATGGAGATTAGCAACTAGTCAAGAGATTTGCAAGAACTCCAACTGGTCTTATTTCCCATATTGCAAATTTTTCAGAAGTGTTTTCTCAATTTGGAAGCCCTAACGGTAACTCAAGAGATGAGTACTATTGATGCCATGGAAGAATAGGTATCTTAGATGCAGACAAAAAGTGAGGTTGCTACCTCATTACTTGAGTCATGGTCATAAACATTTACTCCTTTTTAATATTAATGAGAAATAAGGGTTATTTTGCAGTACTTTGTCATTGTTGGCAAAGGGGGAGTAGTATCTAAAATTTTGGTGCATATTATGTATACTTTCATGTTATTTCTTTAAGGGAGTAGTATACATTGTAATTTCTGCAAAAGGGATAGTGTATATGCTTAGGGGGAGTAATTTTGATTATGGCATAGTTTTGTTGTAAAAACACTTAGATGTCAAAATTTTCCTAAGTGTTGCCATGAATACCAAAGGGGGAGATTGTTGGCATTTTGATGATGTTGTGATTGTCATTGATGAATACACACTTGTTTTGAGATCACTTTCTTTATGTATGAGTTTTGATCAACCAGTATTTGTTCCAACCGATATTATGTATTATAGTCTTTAGACTATTGATGTTTTGTAGAAGATTTTACCGATCACAAACTAACTGAAGATCCAAAGCAGTATGAAGACCTCAAGCAGTTCAAGGATCTCAAGCGGTACGAAGGAACAAAGCAGTAGTTAATATTTTTCCAGTCTTCATTTTTGACAACTGGCAATCGGTAAAATGTATGAACCGGTATTACTTCATGATGAGTTATCATCCACCGACACTTTGGCGGTGATTTTGTGCCATGTTACCAAATGTGTCTAGATGCACTGCACCTAGGAACTTGTAATGTAGTCCTATTGGACCGACATGAAATCAGACTCCTTTATAAGGACATCATGTCTAGGGTTTTTAGTTGTTGATGAGGTTTTGTATGTGTGATCATAGAAGAGAAGATTAGGTCTGTGTGAAGAGTAGGAGTGTGGAGATATTGAAGACTGAAGTAATGCTGAAATTCATTAACAATGAGCTATCATGGATCTAACCAAGCATACTGTGCTAGTATCTAGATCACTCACTTGTTGATTACTCACGTATTCGACAAGTCTGAAACCCTTAAATGGGTAGGCCTAGAAAAGCCTTTGTAAATCCTCTAACAAGGTGCTTCACAACTGTGAATCTGAAATCCTCTCACAAGGTAGTCTTTAATAGGACTTATCTCCTAACAGAGATCTAGATTCCTAACAGGATCTATTCTGGTGAAGAACATTGTATGACCTTAACTAGTCTGGTTTCTATTCTGCAGATAGCTACTTGTGAGTTTCTGCTCACCGTGGTTTTTCCCATTTGGGTTTCCATGTCAAAACTTCTTGTGTTATGGTGATTGTGCTCTTGTGGGTGAATGATTTGTTTTTTATTTGGTTATCTTAACCAATTTATTTGTAAATCTGTCATACCGGTTATTTGCTAAATTGTGTAAGTGTTTGAGTTCAGTGTTTTTTGGTATACTAATTCACCCCCCCTTCTTAGTATTCATCATATAATAAATTTCTTTGAAGTTTGTAGTGTAAGGATGTTTATAAGGAATGAAAGGATTAGTAGATGAAGAAGTAATATCTTTTAAAGAAGGATTTTCCTTTCATTCATCATGCATATCCACTTTGGTAAATTGGGAAGGAAGATCCTTATCATCCAAGGACTCATTTTTTCTAATGTTATATGGGGAGAGAGATCATGAATGAAATGCATGACATCATCTTCTCTACAAATACATTGATGTTTAAGGTAGGCTCTAGGAGAATAAGGAGGACCTAGAGAGATAGAAACACCAATATTTAGACCTTTCCCCACTTGTGCAAGGGTATGTGTATGGGAAGAAGATGTGGCCATGTTGCTCTTCAATGCTTTCCCTCTAGTAGAGATATCATTGATAAGAGTATTAGCTCTTTCTTCATTCACATTAGATACCTTAGGAGAGGTACATGTATTAGGTTTTGCATTGTCATCTCTTGGATTAGGATCTACAAAAGATTTTAGTGTTGGCATTTGGCATAACTGATACAGATCAGTTGATGCAGTTGAAGTTGGATGAATGCACCGGTAAAAGGATAGAAGTCTATTTGTGATGAAGAGATTGACATTCTATAAAAATATGATGTGATCAATTATTTGTGTTGTCATTGATGGCAACTGATGTCAACTGATGTTCCTGATGTTTTGTTTTGTCATCTAAGTGATTTGGTTTATCAGAAGACAGGGTTTACCAGAAGTAAGATAAAGTCTGTGAAATAGGACTTTGTAAAAAAGAGTTGTTTTGATTGGATCAGTTGATTGGTGATGCTTGGTGATTTGTGGTTTGGATGGTGAGCTTATATCATGGAAAGGTGTCTGTGACCAGAACAGGAACTTGTGAAGATTACCGGAAAGTGTGTTACAAATTTTTGATGAAGTTTTGCTAAGGTTTTAGTAGGGCTTAAGGACCGGTGATGAAATCCTCAAACCAGTACTGATTTTTGTTATGACAGTGATCGATAGTGAGTCTACATCTAGTTGGTAACATGACACAACCTGCACAAAAGATTTGATAACTGTTTT
This sequence comes from Cryptomeria japonica, assembly GCF_030272615.1. Taxonomy (NCBI): domain Eukaryota; kingdom Viridiplantae; phylum Streptophyta; class Pinopsida; order Cupressales; family Cupressaceae; genus Cryptomeria; species Cryptomeria japonica. The sequence continues at coordinate 156,027,133 of NC_081415.1, forward strand.
GGCGCCATTCAAGGAAGATTTTCTTGGGAATCAATGAAATGCTTCGTAGAGTGCTTTGTGGATACAGATCAGATTTTCGTGATGAGTTATGATTAACCAACGATTGATATTGCATTGTAATTTGATATAATGATCTGTATAACAATCTATGATGATATCTTGTGATCTAATTGTAAATTCAAGATGTATTTAGGTTGTTTTGGCCAACCTAGTTGAGATGGCTATTTATGTTCATTGTGTCGGTGGTCTTAGAGAATGTGTTAAGCTGTTCAAGTGAACTGTGAGATCTGCCTAAGAGTTGCAGAGTGTTGTGTATAACTAGATCTGATCAAACAAATAGAGAAGTGCGAGTAACAAATCATTCTTTCACTGTTGTTCCCTAACAGTTGCAACATGTTAAATCCCTTGACCAGGTAGGTCATAACAGGCCTGAAACATTTAAGTCCCCTAACAGGGAAACTCTCAAAAGAGTGTTCAATCCTCTCACAAGGTTGATCCTAACAGATCATCAAGCTCCTAACTGGGCTGCAAGGCAAATCCCCTAACCGGGTGACTCCTAGCAGGGTCTGCTCCTAACTAGGCCTATTGTAAGCTCCTAACAAGGTGTACTTTGAAAGATTACAAATATTTGTGGGTGCCAACTTCAACCATGGTTTTTCCCTATTTAGGTTTCAACGTAAAAAATTTATGGTGTTCATGTGTGGAATGTTTTTCATGTGATATTCTTGTTTATATTTCATTTCATGCATTGTTTATGAGACACCTGTTATGATGTTTTATCAGAAGTTTATCAGAGGTTAACGATACTGATAAGAAGTTGTTTGAGAAAGTTTTTGAACTAATTGGTAAGGTTAATGAGTTGGTAAATGATCAAGTTTATATGATTACTTTGGTGGTGAAAGTTTTGATTAATGTGTTAAGAAAATCTGATAAAGAGGTTATTAGATCTGGTTACAGAAATTGAGTTATTTGTTAAATGGTTTTAGATCTGAGATACGTTTAGTTTTTAGTTAAAGATTCAATTGGTCTTAATACTGATTCAGAGCTTTGGTCCTCTATGTGTAGAAAGCCTAACCATTTGAGGAAAAGATTCTGAGGAATTCAAGATGATGAAGAAAGAGGGTCCCAAGTTCAACAAGGATAACTAAAAGATCTAGAAAGACATAATGAAGATCTACATCAAAGGTCTTGGTGCACAATATTGGAAGAAATTTGAAACAACATATGTTTCTCCTTCCACTAGTCCCTTGACAACGGATGAACTCAGAGAGTAGCAAGATAACATGCAAGCCCTAGAAGTTATTGTAAGTACTTTATCTGATTTAGAATATATTGATGTTCAAGGATTGGAAACTGCAGGCGAGGTTTGGGAAAATTTAGAGACAATCTATGGAGGAGATGAGCATGTTTAAAGAGCCAAAGAAGAAAGATTGAGAGGAAAGTTTGATGACATGAGAATGCTTGAAAGAGAGAATATTGGACAGTATGGTCAGAGAATCAAATAAGTTGTTGGCGACATTAAGAGTGCTGGAGGCAAAATAGAAGATGATACAATAGTAAGTAAAATGCTCAGAACTCTTCAACCTCAGTATGCTATAATAGTATCGACAATCTAAGAACTTAGATCTATTTCAAAGGATAAGGTAACTGTTGATTCATTGATTGGTAAGCTTACAAATTTTGAATTAAATAGTTTTGACAATAGTGTGACCAAATCTATTAAATCTACCTTACAAGCTTTTATTACCGATTCATTTGCTAGAAAAGAAAAAGATACATGTCAAAATCATGAGTGCGGGACAAGTCGTGGAAGTAACCAGGGAAAGGAAGACGATGAAGATCAAGTGATGGAACTTGAGGCATTGTTAGCAAAGAGATTTCCAAGAGGCACTGGTAAGTATAAAGGAAAGCTACCTTTGAAGTGTTTCTCTTGTAATAAAATTGGTCATATTTCTTCTAACTGCCCTAACACCGATAAGAAAGAAAAGTTTAGAATATTCAAAGGAAAGGGGAAGAAACATTGTTATGTTGTAGTAGATGAAGGTGTGACCGATGAGGAGTCTGAAGATGAAGATGACAATGAAGAAATTGTGTTTGTAGCTATGAAAGAGGAATTGTGTGTAAAAAGGTACTAGTATCTCATATGGAGAATAGTGATGAATGTATTATAGACAGTGGCTGCTCACACCACATGACCAGAGATAAAATTAAGTTCATAACCCTTAATGAATTTGATGGAGGTGTTGTTACATTTGGAAATAACTCTCTTTGTATGGTGAAAGGTAAAGGTTCTATCTCACTAAATGGGAAGAGTAATGCTGATGATGTATTCTTGGTTGATGGTCTTAAGCAAAATATTTTAAGTGTTGGTCAGGTCAATGATAAAGGTTATTTGCTTGAGTTTAAGAGTGGAGTTTGTAGAATTCTTGGAGGTAATGGTGAACTGATTGCTACCGGGAAGCAAACTAGAGGTAACTTATTCCATTTGAATAGTAATATTAATAATTGTTTGGTTGCAAGTATGGAAGACAAATGGTTATTGCATAAAAGATGTTGTCATGTTAATTTTGATAATTTGGTTAAGATAAGCAAGTCAAGCGTTGTAAGAGGATTACCCCAACTTGTCAAATCGGATAGTGTGATATGCAAAGATTGTCAAATCAGTAAGATGACCTCTATTTCTTTCAAGAGTAAGAATGGTACTTCTAAGAATGTTTTGGATTTGGTATATACTGATCTCTATGGCCCTGATAACAAAGAGTTATTATGGAGATAGGTATTTCATGATCTTCACAAATGACTATTCTAAAATGATGTGGGTAACATTTCTGAGAGACAAATCAGATGCATTTAAATCTTTTAAAGCTTTGGACGAGAAGGAAACCAGTAAGAAATTGAAGTGTTTAAGATCAGACCGAGGAGGTGAATTCACATATGATGAATTTGTTAAGCATTGTGATGAATAGGGTATAAAGAGACATATGTCAGCTCCAAGGACACCACAACAAAATGGCACATCAATAAGGATGAACAAAACCATAGTTGAAGCTGCAAGAACCATGTTATTGCAAGGTAATGTATCCAAAATGTTTTAGAGAGAAGCAGCTAGTACTATTGTATACACTCTTAACCGTGTACTAGTAAAGAGAGGTAACAATAAGGCACCCTATGAGCTATGGTATGGAAAAACTCCTTGTGTTAGGAATTTTAAAATCTTTGGAAGTCAATGTTTTATTAAGAGAGATAACTACACTCAGATATTTGATGCAAAATATGATGAGGGAATTTTTCTTGGTTACTCTTATAAGAGTAAAGAATATAAATGCTACAATAAGAGAACTAAGAAAACTGTTGAAAGTGCTAATGTAAAAGTTGATGATCTATTTGATAAGTCTGAAGGTACAAGAAGATCAAAATGTGAAAAGGCTGATAATGAGGAAAAGTTTGTGATCATTGAACCAAAAGAAAATAATAATTAAGAACTAGCAAATGCAAGACTAGGTTCTCAACCGGTAAGGGATGGTAGTGAGGAAGAAGATGCAAAACTGACACAGGAAATACCTAGATATGTCAGATTGAATCATTCACAAGAGCGGATAATTGGTGATAAGAATGTAGGTGTGTAAACTGGGAGAAAGATCAAAGAGAATGCATGTTTGATATCTACAATTGAACCCAAGACAGTTAAGGAAGCACTAAAGGATGATGATCGGGTTAAGGCAATGAATGAAGAATTAGATTAAATTGAGAAGAATCAAATATGGTCACTTGTTCCTAGGCTGAGGATAAGAATGTGATTGGAACAAAATGGGTCTTTAGGAATAAATTGGATGAAGAAGGAAAGATTGTAAGAAACAAGGCAAGATTAGTCTACAAAGGGTATGGTCAAGAGGAAGGTGATGATTATGTTGAAACATTTGCACCTATTTCTAGATTAAAAGGTGTAAGGATCCTATTGGCATTTGTTGCATATAAGGGATTCAAAGTCTACCAAATGGATGTCAAGACAACCTTTCTAAAAAGGATTCTAGAAGAAGAAGTACACATTGAACATCCGAATGGATTTTCCTTGACCGATGATAAAGACATGGTGTGTAAATTGCACAAAGAACTATATGGTCTTAAGATGGCATTGAGAGAATGGTATGAGAGATTACATGCACATTTGATCAAGATTGGATTCCCACGTACCAGTAAGGATAGTAACATTATTTGAATACTGATGGAGATAAGATGCTGATAGCATAAGTGTTTGTTGATGACAAAATATTTGGTGGCAATGATGATATGTGTATGGAATTTGCTGATATTATGAAAAAAGAATTTGAAATGTCTCTAATCAGTGAAATTAGGTTCTTTATTGGCTTACAGGTTCAACAACTGGATGGTGGTATCTTTATATATCAGACCAAGTATATCAAAGAGGTGTTGAAGACTTTCAGCATGGAAGACTGCAAACCGGTAGGTACATCGATGGTGACTAGTTGCAAGTTATCAAAGGAAGATGATTCTCCTGATGTTAGTGAAAAGGAGTACATATTTATGATTGGCAAGCTACACTATGATGTCCATAGTAGACCAGACATTGCTCGTGATGTTGGATTAGTGACTAGATTTCAAAAAGAGCCTAAAGAGAGTCACATGGTGGTTGTGAAGAGAATTTTTTGGTATCTCAAAGGCATAACAGACTGTGGCTTATGGTATCCTTATAAAGGAAATTTTACTTTAGATGTCTTTACTGATGCTGATTGGGTAGGTAATGTGGATGATCGGAAAAGAACAATTGGTAGATATTTTCTACTTGGAGAAATAATAGTGGCATGGACGAGCAAGAAATAAACTTGTGTTTCTCAATCTACAGTTGAAGCTAAGTATGTAGTTGCATCCATGAATTGCATGTAGGCAATATGGATGAGACATGTGCTAGAAGGATTCAAGATAGATATGTCAGAACTAGTGACTATCTATTGTGATAATAAAAGTGCAATCAACATTTCTAAGAATCATGTACTTCATGCTAGAACCAAGCACATTGACTTGAAGTATCGCTTCCTAAGGGAAAGAGTTCAAGAAAAGGAGGTGAAGATGGAATATGTGAAGAGTAAAGATTAGTTGGTTGATATCTTTACTAAGCCCTTACCAAAGGCTACCTTTGAGTCTCTTAGAGGTAAACTAGGGGTTAGACCCCTACACCAAAAGAAATAAAATGATGGAGATCCATCAATCTTATGGACTTCATGTTTATTTTTCACTAAGGATTGATGAAGGTGCAAGCTACTCCTTTGGGGAGCAAGTCTGATGTAAAGTTCTGATTTAATGCTCTGTTATAATTTTTCTAATTTATGTAGCAGAGATGATGGAAGAGGCATCAACATAATTGAAGACAAGTGATCCATCTTTGGCATTGTTGTCAAAGGGGAGAAGTTGAAGATCAAAAGATTAGATTGAGTGAAGCATTGGTTAAGGGGGAGATGACAAAAGGAAGAGAACTAGTAGATGATGTGATACCGGCAAGTGAGTTGCAGATGATGATGTTACTCTGATTATATATTTGGTTAGTATTGCCATCAATGCCAAAGGGGGAGATTGTTGGCATTTGGCATAACTGATACATATTAAGTGATGCAGTTGAAGTTGGATGATTGCACTGGTAAACAGATAGAAGTCTATTTGTGATGAAGAGATTGAGATTCTATAAATATATGACATGATCGGTTATTTGTGTTGTCATTGATGGTGTTGGTGTAATTATTTATTCGTCTTGGATAAAATTACACTTAAGTTTACTTAGGATAATGTATTTCATAGTAGTTTGGGTATGAGACACTTGGGTGTTTGTGCCACATGGGATAGTGTGTGTAGGAGATTTTCAACCTTTTGTGGTCCTATCTTGTTGTTACATTTCACATTCGGTGGGTGATCCACCTCATGTGGAATATTATATTGTTTCTCCTACCTAACACACCTATTTCCTACCTACCCTTGTTTCTTATTGAGCCACATGTCATGTTTGTGTGCTCACATATCCATATAGCCTTGCCTATATAAGAAGGTGTTGGTGTAAATAAATATTCATTTTGGATATTATTACACTTTACTTAAGTTAACTTAGGATAATGCATCTCTTCGTAGTTTGGATTTGAGACACTTAGGGAAGTGTGCACATAGGGATAGAGCTTGTAGGAGAAATTCCACCTTTTGTGGTCTTATTTCACTGTTACACTCCACATTCGGTGGGTCATCCACCTCTTGTGGAATATTATATTATTTCTCCTACCTACCCCTAGTATTTTTTACCTACCCTTGTTTCTCATTGAGCCACATGCCATATTTGTGTGCTCATACATCCATATGGCCTTGCCTATATAAGTAGGCCTATATTCATTGTATTGGTTAATCCAGTTGATCATTTTGCATATTGATGAGAATACAGTTTGTTCTTGTCATTCTATTGTCTCTTTTTATGCTTTTCATTGTGCCCTTGATCTTGGCAAAATCCTACATGGTATCAGAGCTATTGGGGCTTCATTGATTGGTTTTTGGAGACATTGTGCAAGGCTTCTATTTTCGGATTTGGGGATCTTCATTTTTTGGGGGTGTCATACAGTGATTTGGACATCACCATTGAATCTGGGAGGCTATTTCCATAAATTTCAACTATAAAGTCGACCTATTTTGGTGAGAACATTTTTTTCCCCATTTTAGCTATTATCATACGGATTTCAAAAAATAAAAAAAAAGCGATCAAAATTTTCAAAAAAAAATATATTTTTGGGGGGTCCACAGACCCCCCCCATGCCCTTTCGTACCTGCATTGCTGCAGGTTCACGTGGTCATCGTACCGCACAGCGGGCGCTGCAGACAGTACCGCCGCCGATCTCCTCCGTGCCGCTGAGACTTGCACGGCCGAGAAACGCGCCACCCAGCCCCGGCTCTCTGGCTCCACCAACTCCAGCCTGCGCCGACGCCGACCACCGCCCAAACTCTCTGACAGCCCCTTACGCCGCCGGTCGCCTCGGCTCCTGACCCGCCGTCGGCCCCCTCGGCTCTGGCTGCTCCCTCCTCTCCGACGACCACTAAAATAGGCGGACCCACGTCTATGATGTGGCAGGTGGCCACTGGCCCACGGTCAAAACTGTACACCTGCACAGTGCCACATCAACATCTGTACGGCAACACAGTCACCTGCACAGTCAGCAGTCCATACAGTATGGATGCCCAGTCAGTAGGGAGGTGAAGTTTTCATGATGGTCATACGGTCGTCAAATTTAAGATAGTGAATTGCTGATGTTAGCGCCACATCAGCAGTTTTTGAAATTTTTATAACCCCTCTCCATTGAGCTTTTCAGTTTTGCAGTCCAACTTTGAAAGGCCATATCTTGCTCATTTTTGCTCCTTTTTTGGTGCAATTTTTTTTGAAATGGGCTAAAATTTCATGATCTTCGTAGTGGTGTGGTTATTTTTTGATTTTGGTGCACAGGTTTTTCAGAATTTTTGGATTCTCTTAGCTGTACCTATCCAATCCTCAATTCTGCAACTTCAAAGGCCTCGTTTGAGCTCATACGACCTCCTTTTTAGGTGCCGTTTTTTTTGAAAGTGCATATTTTTTCATCTACTTTCATAATCTATGATCAGACTTTAGAGATTTTGAGTAAAAATTGTACTTTCAGATATTGGTCTTATTTGGCCTATTAGGTACTTGTAAATTGCTTGGATCTTAGTTAGATCTCTTGCATTATTAGTTTGAGTCTCTTTTGGCCTTATTGAGGTAGTTGTAAAATTGTAATCAGAAGTCCACTTTGCATTCTTTTGCAAGTGGCCCATTGTATACGCACTAATTATAAAGTGCCAAAATCATCACTTTTGAGGGGGGTTATTTGATTGAGTGAATTTGGGGGGGTGTCTTGTGTGATTGTGCCTCTTTGTGCTCTTTCCATTTTTGTTGCAATGAGTCCTAATAAATTTCCACCTTTAACTCCACATAATTATGCATCATGGAAACTTAAAGTATGGAGTAAATTAATGGAAAAGGGTCTCACACATTACATAGATGGAACAATAACAGCACCACCTAATCCTAAGGCTGATCCAAATGCTCAATTAGAATGGCTCACAAAGAATTTCATGGCTCTTGGAACCTTGCGCAAGTATGTATCAGATGACCTCATTTTTCACATTGAGAAGTGTAAAACAATCAAAGAGGCTTGGGATATGTTTCAGAAATTGTATGGTCAAGTTGACAATGAGCTCACCAACTTGGATCCCAAGAGTTTTGATACAATCCAAGATTATGTCACCAAAGCAAATGAGCTAAGAGCAAAGCTTAAGGATTGTGGAATTGACAAAAAGGATGCTCAGTTGATATTCATCTTGTTGGACAAGCTTGCACAAGAATATGCAGCATTTGTATCTAGCTTCCAAACTCATCGTTTGACAGTGGGGAGTTCCTATGTTATGCCTTCATTTGATGCTTTCACAGAAATGTTGATATTGGAACAATCTAAGTTGTTGAACGTGGGGTTTCTCAAGTCTTCAAAGTCCAAGGCTTTGGTGGCTAATCAAGGGAATCAAGGAAGTCAAGGAAAAGATTCCAACAAGAAGAAGAAGCACTCTAAGTCTAAGCCACACCAGGAAAAAGAACAATCATCCTCTCCATCCCAAGGCAATTTTTCATCCTCTTCCAAGAAGGGGACACCACCTAAGAAGGATAAACCAACTTGTGTATATTGCAAGAAGTATGGTCATGATGAGCATCGATGCCATGCAAAGAAAGTTGATGAGTTAACCAATCTTCTTAAGAAAAACAACATCAACTTGCCATCCGCCTACACAAAGAAGGATTAATCTCCTTCTTCTTCCTCACAGTCTAAGGGAAAAAAGAAAGCATTTGTGGCTATAATAGGTTCTTCACAGCACTAGATACTTGACTCGGGTGCCTCATATCACATGGGTTCTACAAAGGAGCAGTTTTCTTCATTGGAGCCATCTAAGGTACCTCACATTTACATAGGTGATGATACACAAGTAGAGGTTGAAGGGAAAGGTTCAGTTGACAAGGATGATGGAACATTTGAGAATGTTTTCTATGTTCCTAACTTGTCTACCAACCTTCTCTCCATCTACCAAATCACTCACTATGGGAATGGGAAAAAGGTTGAGTTTACACCAGATTCAGTTGTGGTAAAGGAACTTGATGATGATGCCTTGGTAGCAGTGGGACAAGTCAATGACAACTCAAGTCTTTATTCATTCTCCCACTTTGTGCCAAGTTCGCCTTCTAGGGCCTTGCTTACTCATTCAAATTCAGAAAGTAAGCTATGGCATGAGCAGTTTGGTCACCTCAACTACCACTATCTTCAACAGCTAAGCACTAAAGACATGGTCACAGGTCTACCTCGAATAAGTTTTTCAGAGGGTGTATGTTCAGGTTGTTCCATGGGCAAGCATCCCGAAGAGAAGTTTGATAAAAGGAAACCTTGGAGAGCTTTGGAAGTTCTTCAACTTGTTCATAGCGATGTAGCAGGTCCATTTCTAGCACCTTCATTTCGTAAGTCCTGCTATGTTCTCACCTTCACTGATGACTACTCCTGCTTCACTTGGGTCTACTTTCTCATTCATAAGAGTGAAGTATTTGACAGATTTCAGGACTTCAAGACTCGTGTGGAGAAGCAATCAGGGAAAGTGGTCAAGATTCTTCGTACAGATAATGGAAGGGAATATGTGAACAAAAGACTTGAGGATTTTTGTACATTTGAGGGGATTGATCTTCAGCATTTTGTAGCATACACTCCACAACAAAACGGGGTTACAGAACACAAGAATAGAACTCTCAAAGAAATGGCTAGTTGTATGATACATGCACGTTCTCTTGATCCTGCCTTTTGGGCAAAGGCTATCAGTTGTGCCACACACATCTAGAATTGGGTTCCTCACAAAGCTTTACAAGGTATTACTCCTTTTGAAGCTTGGGCTGGTAGGAAACCGATTGTGAGACATTTCAGAGTCTTTGGGTGTCTAGCATGGGCTCGCATACCTCCACAGAAACGCAAGGCATTGGAACCATAGAGTCAACCTTGCGTATTTGTTGGATATCCCGAGGGTGTTATGGCATACAGATTGATGGATCCAGAGACACATGAGGTGTTCATTGAGAGGAGTGTTCACTTTGAGGAAAGCTCTCCTAGCTTAGCCTATCTACCTCCTCCACCTTCCTCCATTGTGGATAGTGATGTTAGTGATTTAGATGATGAGACTCCTTCAACTCTGACTCGCAGGGTTACACCTCCGCAGGGTCCACTTGAAGTTGACGAGCCTCGTTCTCCACCTCCACCTAGACGTCGTTGGGCTCGACAGACACTTGAGTCCCCGGGTTCTCTTGTTGGGGATCCTTCAGATACATAGAGAACTCGATCAAAACATCAGGATCTTCCACATGCATTCATTGCTACTGCTTTCGATCCACAGACATTTAGGGAAGCATCAAGGGTTCCTGAGTGGGACCAAGCTATGGAGGAAGAGTATAGTTCCTTGATGAGGAACAACACATGGGATTTAGTCTATCTCCCTAAGGGGAGAAAGATGGTTCGATGTAAGTGGATCTATCAGACCAAGTTTGCAGTAGATGGTAGTGTGGATAAGTATAAGGCTCGGCTTGTTGCGCAAGGTTTCTCGCAGGTTGCAGATGTTGACTATACTGAGACCTTTGCACCCGTAGCCAAGATGAACTCCATTTGTTTGACACTTGCTATTGTTGCAGCTCATGGTTGGGCTGTACATCAGATGGATGTGAAGAGTGCTTTTCTTCATGGTGATCTTGATGAGGAGATTTATATGGAGCAGCCATAGGGTTTCATCTAGGATACTTCCTTGGTTTGCACACTAAGGAAATATCTCTATGGCCTTAAGCAGGCCCCTAGGGCTTGGTACGCCAAGATGGATTCCTTTCTTCTCTCCGCAAGGTTCACCAGGTGTCATTACGATCCGAATGTCTACATTTTGCAACAAGATGACTCTCACTTGATACTTGTGCTCTATGTTGATGACTTGATCATTACAGGGAGTACTTCATCCATCATTAGCAGGGTCAAATCTGCTTTGCATGACAGATTTACTATGACTGACTTGGGTCTTTTGCACTACTTTCTCGGGATAGAGATTTCACAGTCACCTTCCGGGATTACACTATGGCAGCCCAAGTATGCTCTTGATCTACTTGCACGCTTTCATATGGTTGATTGTAAGCCCGCCCTGACTCCCTTTCTTTCAGGAGTCAAGCTTGTGGCTCAGTGTTCTTCTCCACCAGTTGATGCCACTTTGTATCGTCAACTTGTGGGTAGTCTCATCTACTTGACTCATACACGCCTTGATATTTCATTTGCAGTTGGCATGGTTTCCCGCTTCATGCAGGAACCACATGAGCTTCATTGGAAAGCCACCAAACGCATCCTTCATTACATCCAGGGTACACATCACTATGGGATTCACTATGCAGCAGGCACAGGACTTCGATTGGTTGGTTACAAAGACTCCGATTGGGCTGACGATCTTGATGATCGTAAGTCTACTTCTGGTTACAGTTTTCACCTTGGTTCGGGCCCCATTTGTTGGCAGAGTAAGAAGCAACATGCTATTGCTCTCTCTTCGACTGAGGCTGAATATCGAGGCGTTGTTAATGCAGCAACTGAGACCATTTGGCTCCAGCAGATTCTCATAGAGCTTGGATTCACCACTCCACGGCCGACAGTTCTATATTGCAACAATCGGAGTGCTATTGTAATCTCGAAAAACCTTGTCCAGCACCAGTGGACCAAACACATTGAGATCCATATGCACTATATCCGAGAGCTCATCTAGGAGCAGGTCATTGATCTGTAGTATTGTCCTACAGCAGAGCAGGTTGCTAACATATTCACCAAACCTTTCACTGAGAGTAAGTTCCAGCAGTTGCGAGCTCTCTTGGGGGTGCGAGATGTGTCATTAGGGGGGGTCAGCTGACTTCTCCTTCCTCTGTTATGGGGGGGACTTTTTCCTCTTTGAGGTTTTGTCCTTTTTCTTTGAGAGTGTTTTGTACATTCATCTCTCTTTTCAGGGGGAGTTTTTTCCCACTGGGTTTTCTCCCTTTCTCCGTTTGTGAGAGATTGCATTGCATAGTTTTGCTTGCATTTGCATATTGTACATGGGCACCTATCATGGCCTAGTAGCTGGGACCCATCTTGCATTGTTGACTTGAGTCTTCATTCCCCTAAGTTGCACTTAAGGGGGGGTGTTGGTGTAAATAAATATTCATTTTGGATATTATTACACTTAAGTTAACTTAGGATAATGCATCTCTTTGTAGTTTGGGTTTGAGACACTTAGGGAAGTGTGCACATAGGGATAGAGCTTGTAGGAGAAATTCCACCTTTTGTGGTCTTATTTCGCTATTACACTCCACATTCGATGGGTCATCCACCTCTTGTGGAATATTATATTATTTTTCCTACCTACCCCTAGTATTTCTTACCTACCCTTGTTTCTCATTGAGCCACATGTCATATTTGTGTGCTCATACATCCATATGGCCTTGCCTATATAAGTAGGCCTATATTCATTGTATTGGTTAATCCAGCTGATCATTTTGCATATTGATGATAATACAGTTTGTTCTTGTCATTCTATTGTCTCTTTTTATGCTTTTCATTGTGCCCTTGATCTTGGCAAAATCCTACAGAAGGCTCATATTAATTGTATGAAACAACTATTGAAATTTGATAATTTATCTATTAATGAGAATACAGTTTATTTTTTTCATATATTTTGTCTCTCTATTTTACTTTTCATTGAGCTCTTGATCTTGGCAAAATCTCACATGGTATCAAAGCCATTAGAGCGTCATTGATTTGTCTTTGAGAGGCATTGTTGAAGGCTTGCATTTTCATATCCAAGGAGCAACATCTTTTGGAGGTGTCCTAGACCAGATCTAACCTTGCCATTATTTTCAGGAGGTTGTTTCCATGAATTTTGACTATAAATTCACCTATATTTGGTGAAAAGTCAATTTCGAGCTTGGAGGAATATTTTTGCCCAATTTGGGTTCATTTTATTTATTTCGTAGAATATTTTTGGGTCCCTCACCCCTCGTATTCTCCTCTGTCTCCACACTCAAGTTGTACTTGTTGTCATTGACCAACGCCTGAGTTCCTCTGTCGGCCGCTTTAAACATTCTGACACCTACTCACTGGTCGGGTTATTTGTCAATGCCACCCATCTACTCCTCTTGACAACAAACCAACTTCCGGCTCCGACACATCTTCCCAACCACTCGGCGTCCTCCTCCGGCAGCCATCCTGCTCTGGGAACCGTTCGTGCTTCGATCACCCATTCTCTCCCGGTGGTGCGTCGACCTCTGTTTACTGCCTGTCAGAGTTCTCCCGATGACCTATCCACATGAACCTTGAGCTCCCACTATTGTTTGCTTCCATTGGCACTGAGAATTCCCAAATGCCCATGTACTAGCCTCGTTGGTGCCTTATCATCTGCCACATAGACAACCCACTCAGCAGTCGCAGTCAACGTACAGACACCACGTCATCGGCACACCTTGATCGATACATCAGTAGATCCGTATGACACATCACTCTTGCCATACTGACATGTGTATTGCCACATCAACTGACCCCTCATCTGATCGTATAGTTCGTACTACACTTGACAACATTTGGTTGGTCCATGTCAGCAGTCCATACTATACGGACGCCACAGAGGCAGGGAGGTGAATTTTTGTTGACGACCATACAACTGTCAAATTTAACCTCGCATATTTCTGACTTCATCTTTTTTGAAAATTTGGAAGGCCCATCCTATTGAGCTTTTTGATTTTGCAGTTCAACTTCAAATGGCCATATCTTGCTCATTTTTGCTCCTTTTTGGTGCAATTTTTTTTGAAATAGGTTAATTTTTTGTGTATGTTCTTGCAGTGGAATTATTTTCTGATTATGATGCACATATATTTAAGAAATATCAATTTGTGGTGATTGTACCTATCCAATCCCCATTTCTGCAACTTCCAGGACTCCGTTTGGGCTCATACGATCTCCTTTTCAGGTGTCATTTTTTTTTTAAGTGCATAATTTTTTCTCTACTTTCATAATCTCCTATCAGTTTGCAGTGATTTTTTGTAGAAATTGTACTTTCAGCATATGGTCTTTTTTGGCCAATTTGGCACTTGTTTTGCATAGATCTATATTTCTGGTCTTTTGCATTGTAGTTCTCATCCTATTGGGGTAGTTGGAAAACAAAATCATAAGTCCACATTTCCATTGTTTGTAAGTGGACTATTGTACATGCACTACATATAAAATGCCAAAAATCATCTTTTTTTTTGTGGGGGGGGGTACTTTGATTAAGTAAATTTGGGGGTGGGTGTCTCTTGTTCTTTTGTGCTCTTGTGTTCTTTCCCTTTTTCTGCTATGGGTTCTCCTAAGTTTCCTCTCTTAACTCCTCATAATAATGCTACTTGGAAAATTGATGCATGGAGTAAACTTATGGAAAAGGACTAACTCATTGCATTGATGGAACTATTGTTGCTCTCGCTAATCCTAAGGCTCACTTGGATTGGCTCACTAAAAATATTATAGCAATTGGTACCTTAAGAAAGTATGTATCAAAGGATATCATCTTTCACATTGAAAATGTACCTTAATTAAGGATGCTTGGAAAAAGTTTCAAGACTTGTATGGTCAAGTTGATGAGATTAGGGGATATCAGATTGATGGTGATCTCACCATGTTAGATCCCAAGAACTTTGATATTATACAATACTATGTCACTAAGGCAAAAGAGTTGAGGGCACAACTCAAGGATTGTGGCATTGATAAGAAGGATACTCAATTGATCTTAAATTTGATGGGCAAACTTCCACAAGAATATGCAACATTTGTTTCTAGTTTCCAAACCCATAGCATGACAATGGGTTCAAGCTACACAATGCCTACATTTGATGCTTTCACCGAAATGTTGATGATGGAACAAACTAAGTTGATAAGCATGGGCATTCTTAAGACTTCTAAGTCTCACACATTAGTGGCAAATCAAGGAAATGACAACTTCAACAAGAAGAAATGGAAATCAAAGCCTAAGGACAAAGCACCACCTTCTCCACACCAAGGAGATTCATCCTCTTCCAAGAAGGAAAATTCACCAAAGAAGGAGAGACCTACTTGTGCCTATTGTAAAAAGGTTGATCATGAGGAGCGTTGTTGCCATTCTAAGAAGATTGATGAACTCACACATATCCTCAAAAAGCATAACATTAATTTGCCTCATGCCTACAAGGAGGATTCATGAACTTCCACTTCCTCACATTCAAAAGGAAAAGGGCAAGCATTCATGGCTTCTACAAGTGGGAAGACTCACTCTTTTGGGACAAGGAAAGAAAAATCTCTTTGTGCTACTACAAATCATGATTTAGGGAGATGGCTTCTAGATTCAGGGCCTTCTCATCATATGGCATTTTTGCAATCTATATTTTCTACATTTGAGCCTCACACCATGTCGTAGATTTTGATGGGAAATCATACATACATGGATGTGATTGGGAAAAGAACTATTGGTATTGGGGATAACTCCTTCGATGATATTTTGTGTGTACCCCACTTAACAAACAATCTTATTTCCATCTATCAAATCACACATGGGCAACTAAGAGAATTGTGTATTTCACACCTAAGTCAGTTTTCATTAGAGACTTAGAGACTAGAGATATCATTGTGACTGGGGTGGTTGATCATGCATCTCGGTTATACTCCTTTTCAGATTTTGTTGATGAGGATGATTTCACATATGATGGTTCTACATATGATAATCACACTTCTTGTGATGATTCAAATTTTGAGGAGAACATTGGGTACTTGAAATTGGGGATTCTCACATGTGACCCCATTCTTGAGCCTTGTATTTCATCTCCTCCTATTGATATCACATCACCTATTGCACTTGATGATGCAAATAGTGCGACAATTTTGCCTTCTTATGATTCAGTGCAACAAGATATATCTAGTCTTCTAGCTTCAGTTTCATGGGATGATTACTTGACCGACATTGCAAGTTTGTTTATGGAATCCTACATTGTAGATTCGGGAGACATAATTGATGATATTTATCTTCTCTTTGATGAAGATGATCCTTCTTCGATTGTTGTGAGGGCACACTCTGACCCACTTGTTCATTCTTTACATGATCCTTCTTTCGAGGTTGATATGATTGTGGATTCTTATGTACAACAGTTGAACGATGTCTCTTTATCCTTAGAGGAGACATGTGAGTCTTTGGATCATGTTCTACATTCTTCTCCACTAGATCTTAGAGTTCCTTTTTCAGTAGTGTGGAGCAGTTCACCACCTTTGGAGGGGGTATCTTTCAACATCAACATGGGGACACTTGAGCAGTTTTCAGAGATTCCATTCATCATGAGTTTTTTTCCTCCATCTTCCCTTCATGATTGGGGAGACTTCATGGATACACATTTGGTTTTGTTTCTTCCTAAGGGGAGGAATGTTGTTTGACATTAATGGAGCTGTTTCTTTATTTATTCTCGAGCATCTACCATTGGTGCATATTCTACATTGATGGGGGGCTACCTAGCTTCTCTTCTTCTCTCATATAGGGGGAACTTTTTCCTCACATGGGGTTTTGTTTCTCACACACTTCTATGAGATTTCTCTTGTATAGTTTTCATCTCTCTTTTGGGGGAGAGTTTTTTCCTATTGGGCTTTCCTCTCTTTCCCTACTTTGTGAGGTATTTCATTGCATTTGCATTTGTACATGGGTACCTAACATGGCCTCGTAGTCGGGACCCATTTTGCATTGCTTAGTTTCATTGTAGACTTAAGTGCATTCCCCTAAGTTTCACTTAAGGGGGGGTGTTGGTGTAATTATTTAGTCATCTTGGATATAATTACACTTTACTTAATTTTACTTAGGATAATGCATTTCATAGTAGTTTGGGTATGAGGCACTTGGGTGTTTGTGCCACATTGGGATAGTGTGTGTAGGAGAATTTCCACCTTTTATGGTCTTATCTTTTTGTTACATTCCAAATTGGGTGCGTGATCCACCTCATGTAGAATATTATATTGTTTCTCCTGCCTACCACACCTATTTACTACCTACCCTTATTTCTTAATGAGCCACATGTCATGTTTGTGTGCTCACATATCCATATAGCCTTGCCTATATAAGAAAGATCATATACATTGTATGTAACAACTATTGAACCTTGATAATTTATCTGTTGATGAGAATACAATTTATTTTGTCCTATATTTTGTGTCTCTATTGTAATTTTCATTGAGCTCTTGATCTTGGCAAAATTTCACAGATGTAAACTGATGTCAACTGATGTTCCTGATGTTTTGTTTTGTCATCTAAGTGATTTGGTTTACCGGAAGACAAGGTTTATCGACAATGAGCTAAAGTCTATGAAATAGGACTTTAACCAATAAAACATAGTTGTTTTGATTGGATCGGTGGATTGGCGATTATTGGTGATTTGCGGTTTCGATGGTGAACTTGTATAATGGAAAGGTGTATGTGACTGGAACCAAAACTTGTGAAGATTACCGGAAGGTGTGTTTCAAATTTCTCATGAAGTTTTGCTAAGGTTTTAGTAGGTTTTAAGGACCGATGATGAAATCCTCAAACCGGTAATGATTTTTGTTATGACGGTGATCGATGGTTACGAGAAATGATAAAACATGTATAAAATGATAAAAATTGAAGAAGGAAAGTTACGAGAAATCTTAGAAGAGAGATGAGTGTAATTTATTAGAGCCTTATCCCTGGAGGAAGGGACTTTATGATGAATAGGAGATAAAGATTCATAAGTGGATTTAGAAATTTGAGGGGAGTCATAAAGAGATTTGTTCATCGCCAAGATTTCCTTATGAGGGGAATGAGAGTTGATTGAAGTAGAAGATGATTTAGTTGAAGTGAGATCATCATCACTACTAAATATAGCATTCACACTGAGAGATGGTCTTTTAGATGCTTTGGTGGGCTTAGAAAGATTATATCCAAGTCCAAATGAATATTCATGCATGTTATGTTCTAAAGGAACTTTAATTCCTTGTTCATTTGCGCCACAACCATTTCCACTATAGCCACTCTTAGCCAAAATATGAAAACCACGACCATAACGATTAGCCATTTCAGAAAGAAAAGGTGGTTTTTCATAAGACAAAGAATCAAATTCTTCAGAATTAGAGGTGTGAGGAGAAGAAGTTTGAGAAGCAACCACAAAATTATTGCTCATAGGTTCAGGTAAGACTGATTGATCTCTAGTTTCTTCCTTCTTTTTAACTTTAAGCTCTCTAGGAGGAACCCTATACTCACCTACAAAGGTGGGATTAAAATCAAGAGATCCCCAATCGTCTTCTGCGAGAACCTTCTCAGGATCAAAAGCCTTTTCATGTGTAGATTCAAGTTGAGAAGAATCTTCTTCAGGAACTTCAAACTCATCCAAAGAATTTTGATTATCAGAGGGTGATGATTCATCCATAGGTATCTTGTTTAACGAGTCATCACTAGAAGAGGAAGGCTTAGAAGAACTCCCTTTGGAAGTAGATGTTTGCAAACAAGCTTGAAAATTAGTATCACCTATCAAGGTATATGTCTTATTATTATAAATAAATTTAACTTGTCTATGCAATGTAGAGGGGACAGCTTGCATACTATGAATCCAAGGTCTCCCTACTAACAAGTTGTATGTTAGATTTCCCGACATAACATGGATAGGAGTAGGCAAAGTAACAGGTCCCACTGTGATGGGTAAGGTGATAATACCTAATGAAGACTTAGCCACATTATCAAAGCCTCGAATGGGACGAGAGTCGGGCTCAATAAGGGATGTATCCACATTCATCTTATGCAATAGATTAATGCTACACACATTAAGGCCAGAGCCATTATCTACCAGTGTTCGTCTTATAGCAGTGTCATTTATGATAACCACAATCATCAAGGGATCATATTGATGTTGAATTTCACTAGTAGGTAATTCATCTTGAGTAAACACAATTTGAGCTTTAGGATTCATCACAGAGTTAACCAAAGATACTATATTACTAGATGTATTAGGTGGAGGAACATTCAAATCTTTCAAGGCATCTTGTACCATTCCATGATGAGCGGAAGAAGTTTGGATCAAATCCCAAAGGATATCTTAGCAGGAGTAGTTTTAAGTTGTTCTATGAGATCATAGTCCTTACTAAGCATTTGTGAAATACGAGGAGCTTGAGGAAGAATAGGTTGGGAAGGAGGAAGTGAATTTGGGATAACTGGAGGAGGATTAGGTTGCCTATTATTTCTTGTGTTATAGGTATGAGCAACCGCATTATAACTCTCTCTAGTCAGTTTCTTAGCATACTCATAAGGGCTCTTAGTAGAATAACCTCCTTGCACAGTAATAATAGGTTTCTTAGGAGTGCAAAAAGAATCATTAGCATAACCACCTTGGACCACTAAGATAGGCTTATTTAAAGGTTGAGAATTTTGAGAAGGACAGACGCCTTGGACAGTGAAGAGAGGTTTGTTAGGTGTTTCATTCACATGTATCAAATTGATTGAGGACGGTTTAGAGGAATGAACAAAAGTGTTGGAAGAATTATTGATAGTCTTCTCTTGCACTAAAATCTTATCACGGATTAAATCAATTTTAGGAGAGAGAGAAGGGGTAGGCATTGATGTTCCAGTAGGAAGAGTAATACTAGGAAAGGTCATATCATCCTCTATCATCAAAGAATCTACATGGGGAATAAACTCTCTAGGAGAAGGATCAACATTACTCTCTAAAGTCTCACTTTTGAGATGGAGATCTTTGAAAGAGATGTTAACCATCTTGTTTTGAACTAGGGTTTCCTTATGAGTAGAACCAAGTTGAGGAGAGGGAGATGCTTTATTTTTAGAGGGAGAATGAT
This sequence comes from Cryptomeria japonica, assembly GCF_030272615.1. Taxonomy (NCBI): domain Eukaryota; kingdom Viridiplantae; phylum Streptophyta; class Pinopsida; order Cupressales; family Cupressaceae; genus Cryptomeria; species Cryptomeria japonica. The sequence continues at coordinate 156,047,085 of NC_081415.1, forward strand.
TGAGATTCAAGGAAGGTGAGAAACTATGAAGGGAGTTTTCAATCTTGATTTCATCCCCTTTGGCTAGGGTTCTCTCATGGGGAAGAGAATAATCTACACCTTCTTCTAATGGTTCATCCCAAATAGTGAGGTTGTTGAAAGGAGTGTTTGAAGTATTGTCAATTTCGAGAGAGGAGATAACATTGTTTATTAATTCCTCATCCTTAGGAGGGAGAGCATCAATAGATGTGTTAAACTCATCCTCTTTCCTCAAAATATGTTCAATATGATCTTTAGGGGAGAGAGAATTAAGGAAATTGCTTTTTATTTCATCTTCTTTCTCTAAGGGACGCTTATGGGTAAGACAAACTTTAGGAGAAGGGTAAGCATTTATCATTAATTCATCATCTCTAGTGGGAATTTTGTTGGAAAAGGAAATGCCATCACTATGAAATGTAGGGATAATGTCATCTTCTTGCACAAAAGGATCCTCATGAAGGGAGCGTTTTTTAGGAGCCGCAAAGTTATCAAGGGCATCATCCAACAAAGCATGATCATATCTATTAAAAGGTTTATCTTTTGATTCAAAAGGAGATATCTCTTCATGGAGGGGATCATTGAAAACAACCATGTTACTAGATTTAGTGGAAGAGTTGATAGGAATGTACCCTTGAGAGGAATCATTCGACTTATCTTTCTCATCACAATGAAATGGCATAGTAACAATGTTTATGAGTTTTTGGTAAAATGAAGGTTTGGTATCTTTAGGGTTCAAAAACTCATCTAAAGCTTCATCTAACTCATAATCAACATAATTGCATACATCATCACAAATATGAACATCTTGCAAATAAAAATTTGACATTTTGAAATAAAAAATTGCATAAAACTTAAACACACAATGCAAAGAAACAAAACACACTCTTTCTTTTCCTTCTTTTTTTTTTTTCTCTTTTTTTTTTTTATGAAACTTAAATGAAACACGCTAAATCTAGATTTAGATCTAAAAAATGTAATGCAAGAGAAAGCAATAATAAGATTCACGTCGGGTTCACCAAAATGTGTGGGGGAAAAAGTGACACTAGGCAAACATGCCTTAATTTCACTTTCAATCACACACTTGCGGAATACGAAAGAGCCTAGAGGTATCACACAATTGGCTACTTCTTTTTGTGGAAGAGAGAGCCACGGGCTACCTATTAGGATTTCTATTCCTTTGTTGCAAATGATAGATAGAATGATGCAAGTTCAACTATTAACCCTAAAGTGTAAGTATGAACTAGTAACAAGATTGCAGAATTGAGATTAAACAATGGAAAGCTGTAAACACAAGGACAAGATAAGAATGCAGATGTGTACCCGGAGTTAAAATCTGAGTGAAAATGTTCGAGACGGGGGGGTGGGTGCCACTGTCCTGATTCTGCTCCTGAAACTGCACCTGAAACTGCTATTTTACAACCTGGAAAACTGTCGGAAATGTTGTCTGACAGAAGGACCAGGGCGCCCAGCGCCCTTGTCCTAGGGACCAGGGCGCCCAGTGCCCCTGTCCTGGCAGGACCAGGGTGCCCCACGCCCCTGTCCTAGCTTTCTGGGCTAGAATTTGGTGTGAAGTTCAGTCTCCGTCTGCTTCCGTCGGATCTGCAACTTGCAGCGTCGTCCGAATCCCGAAACCTGCACTTATATCTGAAAAGATATGGTGGGCGGCTATATAGGGTTTTGCCTTCATCAAACCCCCGCTTTGGTGATTTCCACCTCCACGAATAGCCAAGTTGTATTGTAAAAGTAGTGTGTGTGCAGACCTTGTGTGTGTGCAAGATCCTAAAATGCAAGTAAGCAAACTAGAGCAACCTAGAAAGTAAACCCTAATTGCTTGTACATGATAATGTAAGATGCTCTGAATCAAGATGCAAAGTAATCTAAAGCATGAATACAAATGATATGATGAAGCTTATGCAAAGACATGAAAACAACATGAAATCATACCCAACCCCAAGGGAGGGGTACAAGCCAATCTTCAGTCGGTGATCCCTTATTGTTCTTCAATGCCTTCAAAGCCCTAAATGGATGAATGAAATTGATGGATGCTTGATGGATGGATGTTGAATGTTGTTGAAGTCTTCAAAGATCTTCTCTTTCACTGCATAGAAGGTCCTTGAAACCAAAAATTCGGATCCTTTCAAATGAAGAAAGAGAGCTCTTATATATGAAACCCTAGGTCTTAATTTCAACTTTTGGCCGACCTAGAGATTGAATCTCCTGCCAATTTCTTGGGGTTAAGCTTTATTTTATGATTGGATTGCGCTCTTAAAATTTCGAGAAAAATGTCCGGGACCGTGTGCACGCCGGGCGCCATGGTCCCGCCAAATTTTCAGGGCCATCGGATATGATGATTTTAGAGCGAATCCCGAAGTTACAACTGATTTTGAGATGTTTTGACCCCCGAAATCAAGCCCCCGAGTTCAAAATAGGACCTAATTAGGGTTTTTGATTAAATGATGTATTAGAGGAATAAAATGAAAGGGGCACACTTTAATGAAAAGGGCCCAACTTTATGATATGGGGGATGATAAAATAGAACCTTAGACCTAATTAATTTAATTAATTAAGTGCTAAAGGGAAAAGCAATGCAAAATGCAAAATGCGCCAAGGCGGGTGCTAAAATAGGTGTGAAATTGTACCACCCTAGCAAGTGCGTACAATTTACGACGCTACACAAGGTTAATATTAGGGGTCTCGTCCGAACTAGATAGGATAGCGCATAAAAAAAATATGTTAGTGCATAGGTTTATAATAGTGCATGGCAGCCATAGGGTAGCGCGTCGAGTCAACAGGTTAGCATGTAGGGTAGACCTAGCGCATAGGGGTTGCAGGGGTTCGCATAGGTAAGGGGGTTTAGCGCGTAGGGTTAACCTAGTGCATAGGGTCAAATGGATAGCGCCTAGAAGGTGTAGATTAGCGTGTAGAGTTAGTCTAGCGCATAGGGTAGGTTAGGTGGCGCATGGGGTGAAAAGATTAGCGCGTAGACAGAGTCTAGCGCATAGGGTAAATAGATTAGCACGTAGGAGAGGCAGCCTAGCACGTGGGGGTTTTTTAGCGCATTGGGTATCTGTTTTAGCGCATCTGGAAAATTTTTGCGAGATGAGCCGATTTGAAAATTTGATTTGATCTGTCTGTCATGATTTTATACTTCTGTCCAATATGAGTGTTGATATAGCTTGTTTTGATTTGCGATTTTCCAAGTTATGTATAGATATCAATGTGTTGTGTTTGATCAAAATATGATTTGTTTGCGTCTTTTCTTTCAAGTTCAATGTGTGAAGCCTGAGTTGTGTTACAAGCCGATATGGGTTGGAAACTTGAGTTGTTTTACAAGTTGATATGGGTGGGAAACTTGAGTTGTTTTACAAGTTTATGTGATTTTGGAGACTTGAGTTGTATTACAAGTTTTGATATGGTTTTTGAGAACTTGAGTTGTTTTACAAGTTGATATGAAATGATAGGATTTTGAACTTTGATGTAGATGAGGAAATGTGTCATGTTTGTTGATGTAAGTTTGATTTTGATATCTTTGATTTGATGTGGAAACTGATATTGGATTTTTTTTGCGTGTTGACAGGAGCGATTGGGCGTGGTACAGTCACGGGAGAGATTTCATAGACTGTGGACATCGATACCGTGGTTGTCACAGGCGGATCTGGATATTATTGAGAGATGTGGATTGACCTCTCTCTTGGATATGCCTCGGTTCACTATGAACCGGGGCTTTTGATAGCTTTGGCAAAGAGGTGGCATAGCGACACCAACACCTTCATTTTGCCACTGGAGAGATGACAGTCACACTTGAGGATTGTTACCGGATTCTGTGCATTCCTATGGTAGGTGCACTACTACCATACGAGCAGTTAGAGGAGGGTGGCACTGCGTCGTATTTTTCAAGATGATATCATCTGTGGCTATGAGATCCCATGGCAGGAGTTTCTAGACCTAGACTACGCACCACTGCCATCCGTACTGGTAGGATTCATTGGAAAATTCCTTTGTCCTGATCGCAGGTCAAAGGGATTCTCAGTGGGATGGGGGCTGGTGTTGGAGGAGATGGTTACGCAGGGGCGGAGGTTTGCATGGGGGTCAGCGATGCTAGCTCATCTATACAGGGGTCTGCATGAGGTAGTATACCTCGGTTACAGCAGATTGTCAGCTGGCGTGACGTTATTACAGGTATGGTGCTGGGAGCACATTCCAGCAGTGAGGCCACTAGCAGATACGGACAAGCCCATAGGGTGTGCATATGCCTATGGATACAGGGGTCTAGTTGTCCAGCGTAAGCTGGGCAAACTAGAGCATTGGAGGAGAGTGCTGGATGACATAGATACGGTCACCTGGAGACCGTACACAGGATGCGATGTGTGGTCTGAGGATGGGCTGGAGATGCCCTTTGTATTTATGATGAGGTACCTGATCGGGCGAACCCCGTTCGTCATAGAGAGGTTTGTGGTTACCCGAGTTTTGAGGCAGTTTGGGCGCCAGCAGGGTATTCCTCAGGGAGCGTGCCTATATGCACGACGGCAGCAGGATGTGGCGGATTGAGGGCTGACTATTGATAGTGCGGTGGTGGTCGAGGAGTTTGTGGGGTTGGCTGGGCAGATATGGGACTATATCCCAGAGATCCAGGATGCGGGTATGACAGATGAGTTTGCCCGATTGTTTGTTGCGTGGGTGGTGGCCAGGATATCTGATCCTGAGGAGATGAGGCCAGCCTTTGATTCAGATGAGGAGGAGGGAGATGGGGGAGACGACGGAGATGATGGGGAGGATGGAGGAGGAGGAGGAGGTAGAGGAGCCAGAGGGAGGCGGGGAGGTATAGTGAGGAGAGGAGATAGAGGTGTAGATAGAGCGGTGAGACAGGGGAGGATAGACAGGGGGAGAGGTGGATTGGCTATCGGAGCCAGTGGAGAGAGGAGAGTGGGGGAGGTGCTAGCGGCAGTGGGGGTGATGATGAGCCTAGTCGACCAGCTCAGAGGAGGAGGACGGATGCACTCCCACCTCTAGTACCGAGGATAGGCCGAGTGGGAGGGGTTCCTCCAGCATAGGTACCACTACGGGTTCGAGTCTTAGGTCATATGGAGGATGCTCAGATCCGGACCTTGCAGATTACTATGCAACAGCTGCAGGCATAGATTTTGACTTATCAGTGGCAGATTGCTCAGTTGACCACTGAGCGAGATATCGAGATAGAGCGGCGGGGACGAGCAGAGGAGGTGGTGGCCAGCATGCAGAGAGCAGTGGCGGGTGGTCCCATGAGAGACACCTTGAGAGAGCTGGCGCTCAGAGCCCAGGAGGCAGAGTATTACAGGCGGCATTATGAGGATGCAGTACCCAAGGACCGGTGAGTACAGAGTTTTGCACAGTCGAGATCCAGCCGATCTCGAGCTACTGGGTCACGGTCGGAGAGTCGAGGTGTTACGGGGCCACCGAGACAGGACCCTCCTGGAGATCCAAGGGCGGGTGTATCTAGAGCGAGACCATCTCCGTCAGGAGATAGTCATACTTGAGAGACATGGTCTCTGTTGTAGTTTTGGATCATTGTTATTCTTTGTACTGGACACAGTTTTGACACATTTTGTACATTTGGATCATTTTTGAGATATATATATATATATATATATATATATATATATGGCACCATTTTTTATCATGTGATGTGTGTATATGGATGCATGTTATGTGGGCTACTTCCTTTCTTTATGATGATGCAATGCTTATATAGATGATATAATGTGCGATGCAGGATGTATGCTTTTATATGCTGTAAGATGTATCTTGAAAATGAGATGTATGATTTGATATGCAACTAAATGTAAAATGACTTGCAACTAACAGTAAAATGATATGTAGTGATTTTAAAATGATGTAAAATGATATGCAACTAACAGTAAAATGATATGCAACTAAAAGTAAAATTATATGCAACTATGTTTTTGGTAGCATCCTCATTCTGTAGTTGCCATCCGATATAGCCATTTGTTTGCGTTCTTTGTAAATATCATCATTGAGCATTGATTTGTTTAGGATATGTTGAAAATTTATACAAGCATAATGGTATAATTGAACCATAATGACCTGAGAAAAATTTACATGATGTTTGATTTTGCAAGACAGCACAAGTGTCAAGCTATAATTGAACTAGGATGACCTGAGTGCGTATTGCGGAAACAGACAAGATTTGATCATTTGTATGCGTGAAGTGGAATCAGACCTTCATTGAGATGTATCACATCTCGAGGCAAGTATTCACACAGTACAAGTGATCGCCTCCCAGACAGAAGACTAATAAAAATATTGGAGTTTCCCCATGATCTCTAGCTGTGAAGCATTTTAGTGAGAAAAGGGAGAAGATCCAATAAGTCAAAAAGTTCAAAATGCAAAACTAGTTAAGATTTTTATGCGATAATGCAACATTTAGTACTTTAGAAAATAATCCATCTGTGGTATTTGTGTGAATTGTTTTGTTTTGATTTTTGCGATGAAGCGTAGTTTTGTTTGTTGGATGTCATGCTTCTGAGTTTTGCGATAATTGTGATGTTTTGAATGTTTGCAAGTTTTTGAACAAATTTAATGCCCCTAGCTGAGTGTGCCTCTTGATATGATCATGTACAGTGATTACCAAGCCATGGTGGGATGTGGTAAGATGATAGATACAGATGGACAACCCAGGATAGTGACTACGTTAAGTATATCCTGAATGAATATATGCTAAGTGTCGGGCAATGGCCGATGGTGTTTTGATGGATAAGATGGCATAGAGATAGATAGAGGAGCCATCCTTTCACAAGGGCGCCTGTTTACTAGGTTTTCACCATTTGTTTTTATTGTACTTTGTTTTTGCTTTTTCTGGATTTTTTGATTTTTTTTGCTTATTTTGGCTTTTTTCGTGCACTAGGCCACTTAAGTATACTACCTTTTTCAGATGGATGATGTTAGTTGGTTCATCAAGCAAATCTCCTTCAGAATTTGTTAGCTAATAGGCACTTGATCCATAGACTGATATGATAACATAAGGACCCAACCAGTTAGGTTCAAATTTCCCTTTCTTTTCTTGATCTTGCTGATTTCTTGGATTTTCTTTAAGGACTAGGTCACCAACCTTGAAGTTGCGGGGAATGACCTTGTGATTGTAGCTCCTGCACATGCGTTGTTGATATGCTTTGAGATGAGTGTAAGCATGTTGACATCTTTCATCTAATAGCTCAAGTTCTTGTAGTCGGTTAACTCGATACTCTTCATCTGGGATTAAGCCTTTTAAAGAGACTCTGAGAGATGGGATTTCTACCTCTAGGGGTAAAATGGCTTCTGATCCATATACCAATGAGTATGGTGTTGCTCCTGTAGTTGTGCGGATGCTGGTCCTGTATGCCCAAAGTGCTGGATTGAGTTGTACATGCCAATCTTTGTCTGCGTCATTTACTGTTTTCTTGAGGATTTTCAGTATTGTTTTGTTAGATGCCTCTGCTTGACCATTGCCCTGTGGGTAATATGGTGTAGAAAACCGATGTTGGATTTTGAAATTTTCACATAGGTCCTGTACATCTTGGTTTTTGAAAGGTCGTCCATTATCTCTGACGATTGAACTTGGAATACCATATCTGTAGATCAGATAATTTAGGATAAAAGAGGCAATTTGTTTCCCGGTCACTGTGGTCATGGGAACTGCTTTGATCCATTTGGTAAAGTACTCTTTTGTAGTTATAATGAACTTGTGTCCATTTGAAGATGAAGGATGAATTTTGCCAACTAAGTCCAGTCCCCACTGACAAAAGGGCCAGGATGTTGTAAATGGCTGCAGTTCCTGTGCTGGTGCATGTATGAGATTACCATGGATCTGGCATTTAGGACATTTCTTGGTGAAATGATATGAATCTTTCTCCATTGTAGGCCAGTAGTATCCCATCCTTATAAACTTTTTAGCAAGAGTAGTGCCACTTAAATGTGTGCCACAAATACCTTCGTGAAGCTCGTGTAAAGCAGAATCAGAATCATTACAATCAAGGCAACGAAGAAGAGTACCATCGAGACCTCGACGATACAAAGTATCAGCGGTAAGGGTGTAATGGGAAGCTTGTCGGATAAAGTTACATTTTTGGTTACGGGATTGGTCAATAGGTAAGATATTGTGCTTGAGGTAGTCGTATATTGGTCCATATAATGGAGAATCTGAACCAGTCAAGGCATAGATAACCTGGGATTCAGAGTGGTCATAGGCGAGGGAGAATAGTTGCTCTACCAGGAACTTGTAATGACTCTATTGCTCTGGAATTTGTAGTAATGAAGCGATAGTAGCCATTGCATCGGCTGCTTTGTTGTTCAACCTTGGTATTTGTTCGAAGGTGATGTGCACAAAATACTATTTGAAGTCATCCACCATTCGCTTGTAGGGTAGTAGCTTGTCATCCTTTGTCTGATAGTTGTTGTTGATTTGATTGATGACTAGTTGTGAGTCTCCATAGACTTTTAACTCTGTGATTTTCCATTCTACGGCCATTTTGATGCCTATAACCAATGCTTCATATTCAGCCACATTATTTGTGCATGGAAACATAAGCCTATATGATCCTGGTATAGTGTGTCCTTTAGGAGTGATGAATAGAATACCATCCCCTGAACCATGTTGTGTATAGGATCCGTCAAAGTATAGGGTCCATTGTTTAGGAGAAAGAGCAAGAACATCCCTGTCTAGAAATTCAACCTCCATGGTTTGATTTCCTGGTAGTGGTGCTTCAGCCAACTGATCTGCAATTGCTTGTCCTTTGATTGCTCGTCTTTCTATGTACTGAATGTCAAATTCACTAAGAATCATGACCCATTTAGCCAATCGGCCTGTAAGAGCTGCCTTGCTGAGTAGATATTTGAGAGGATCAATTTTTGCAACCAGCTTAATGGTGTGTGCTAGCATATAATGTCGAAACTTCTGAGATGCGAAGACCACTGTTAGGCAAGCCTTTTCAATGAATGTATAGTTGAGTTCATAGCCATTCAATGTCCTACTAATGTAATATATAGCCCGTTCCTTCCCTTGTTGATCTTCTTGTGCCAATAGTGCCCCCAATGATATATCTGTTGTTGAGATATATAGGATAAGTGGCTTTCCGGCGACTAGTGGTACTAGAACTGGTGGATTCATCAAGTACTATTTGATTTGGTAAAAATATTCCGCACACTTAGTCTCCCATCTGAATGGTACATTTTTGTGTAGTAAGTGGTTAAATGGTAGACTTTTATCTGCTAGCTAAGCGATGAATCGCCTGATTGATTGAAGTCATCCCTGTAGAGATCTGAGTTGACTGATATTCTGTGGTGGTGGCATGTCCATAATAGCTTGTACTTTTGCTGGATCAACTTCAATACCTTTAGCTGAGACTATGTAGCCTAGTAACTTGCCTGATGTTACCCTGAAGACACACATCTTAGGGTTGAGCCTGACTTGGAATTTCTCCAATCGATCAAAAATCTTTGTTAGGATGCCAAGATGTTCAGCTCTGGTGAAGGATTTAGCTAATAAGTCATCCACATAGTCTTCCATAAATGTGTGCATCATGTCATGGAAGATTGTTGTCATTGCTCTTTGATAAGTGGCCTCTGCATTCTTCAGGCCGAAAGGCATAACATTCCAACAGTACGTTCCCCAAGGACAGGTGAACGCGGTTTTATCTTGATCTTCTGGAGCTATTTTGATTTTATTATAGCCTGAGAAACCGTCCATTAGTGAGAGCATTGCATGGCCTGCTGTGAGATCTACAATGATGTCGATATTGGGGAGAGGAAAGTCGTCCTTGGGACAAGCTTTATTGACGTCCCTGAAGTCAGTGCAAATTCTAATACTACCATCTGGTTTTGATACTGGAACGATGTTGGAAATCCATTCTGCATAGTCAATGGGTTGGATGAATCCGATGTCTAATAGTTTCTTTAATTCAGTTTTGACCATGAGTGCCACTTGTGGATTCATCTTTCGTAGCTTTTGCTTGACTGGTTTAGCTCCGGTAGAAATGGACAAGTGATGCATGATTAAGTGTGGATCAACTCCGGGCATATCAGCATATGACCAAGCAAAGTTAATTTGCTATCCTTTAAAGAAGATGATGAATGTTGATCTTTCTTCCTCTGTCAGAGATTCTGCAAGGTGTATGTTTCTGGCTACTTCTGTGGTACCAATGTTGATTGATTGGGTGGGCTCAATCAAAATAGGTGATCGCTCATGAAAGTGTTCAGGAAGAGTGTCAAGTCTCCCATCGTTAGGTACCTTAAAAAGGTTTTCACCCTCAGATGCGTCCTTTATTTTTACTTTTTTGTGATCTAGAGCTGCCATTGACTGGTTTTCAGCATCAAATCCTTTATTTAGTGTATTTTTGCGACTGAGAGACTTGGCACTCCTTGGTTTGTAGACATCGTTACTTTGTTCACTGGTAGAGCCTGTTTCTGGATTTACGGTACATAGGTAATGGATAATAGATTCATCATCTGGGAAAATTGGTATATCATGGATTTCGGGTTCATCCCAGCCGATGAGGTCAGGAAAGACAAGTGGTAAGGAATCATTAGGTGGATCAAGTTCGGCTACTATGAGTGTTAGGACGGAGTTTTCATCATGATGGTTCTTGTTTTTAAAGAAGTTTCGGATTTCATCGAGGTCTTCGATGGTATTATCTTCTACATATACTTGCTCGTAATGTTCTTGTTCACTTTCTTCGGCGTCATAGATATTCTGCGGTCCAAATTCAAGAGGTCTATCTCTTGCATTATGTTATTCTTGAGAAAGAGATATAGAATCAGTATCATCAGGGATATCTATAGTAGCATTGGAGTAGGTACCCCATTCATATTCATTGGAATCCGTCTCATAGGCATCATCCCAAATTCTATCTGTGCTGTAAACAGGTATGTTGTATGGTGAAAACAAATCTTTGATGATGGATACCATTTTGATGGTTTTTGTTGATTCTGTATCAGATCCGTCTTCTACTTTCTGGATTTGTTCATAGACTGTGCTTCCTCGGGGAGGAATAATGGTATCTGGAGATGGTATGATTTGTTCTTGAGATATTGGTGTTTGAATATGAGCTACTGCTGTAGATAGGGCCTTTTTATGACGTAGAAGCTTCCCCTGATGTAACTTCTGATCTTGACGTTCTCGTGCCTTGCGGATTGTTTCTGCTGATTCAAAGAGTGCTTCCTACCAGGATTCTTCTTTGTACTTCTTCTTTTCCTTCCATTGAGGTTTTGTAGTTGTGTGTGGCGGCCGTTTCAATAGGAACGTGAGTTTAGAACCCAATCTTTCTTTGTTTCTACTGGGTTGTGAAGGAAGATCTATAGGTTCAGTGACTCCTTTGTGTTTCCCAATAGGTCCTTTACCACCATATCCCATTTGCTTCATGATTAAGTAGCCTTTTCCACACAGGTGTGTTGGTAGAACAATGTCCAGAGCGGCTGCTCTATGATCTTCTTCCTCATCTTTGTATAACCAGCTAAGAATGTCCTTGTCTTCTGATTCATGTGCTAGAGTACCCAATTGGATGAAGGTACCATCAAATTTAGTGATGGGCTGAGTGGCCAGATGTGTTGATGTAGTAGGCAAACCATGCGATCTAGGTGATGTTGGCAATTTGGCCAAACATAAAGGTGACAAGTGTCAACATAGGGTTGGGTTGAGAGAAGGGGTTGGAGCCATTAAATACCTAAGAAGACCTCATGGTTATCTAGAGGGTAAGGGTCAAGTCTAAGTTAGGCTTACCTAATGGATTAAGAGTTAATCCAAGGATAAACCTTTGTGCAAATGATTAAGAGATAATCATGGTCAAAGCATTAAAGGCCTGATGAGACCCTTGGGTTGGATGAAGGTTGAGTTAAAACAAATGATTTAACCATGTAAGAGGGTTTGAGTTAACCATTAATGGTTATTGAAGACTTTGGGGGCTTTAGTGGTTGAAGGTTGGAAGCCTTTAATGGCTATCAAAGAGTTTGAGGAATTAAGTGGTTGAAGGTTGAAAACCTTTAATGGTTATCAAAGACTTTGAGGTTTTGAGAAGTGACTTCCCTTTGCTTAGGGATGTGACAAAGTTTAGAGGAGGGGTTAGGTTAATTAGAAGTGATTAGAAGATTCTATAAGGGATTAGAAAGGGGTTTGGGATTTTGCAAGTGGATGGTGGGATAATAGGATTTAATTGAAATAGAGTATTTTAATTCAATTTGGTTGCAATTTGGGGAAATTGAATAAATTAGATTTATTCAATTTTAGGATAACTATTTAATTAAATTTGAATTTAATTAAAAGTGGATAGGGGGGTTTAATTGAATAAAATGATTTATTCATTAAATGGGTATAGTGAATTTAATTTAAATAAATTGAGTAATTTATTTAATTAAATAGAGAAATGTGGATAATTTAATTAAATTGGATTTAATTAAATAGAGAAATGAACATAAAATATTCATTTAGGAATATGGTCATTTTTATACGTCTACAGGTAACATGACACAACCCGCGCAAAATATTTGATAGCTGTTTTAGCGCGATTCAAGGAAGATTTTCTTGGGAATCGACGAAACGCTTAGTAGAGTGTCTTGTGGATATAGATCGGATTTTCATGATGGGTTATGACTAACCAACGATTGATATTGCATTGTAATTTGTTGTAATGATCTGTATAACAATCTATGATGATCTCTTGTGATCTAATGGTAAATTCAAGATGTAATTAGATTTTGTGGCCGACCTAGTTGAGATGGCTATTTATGTGCCACAATTGATGTTCATTATGTCAGTGGTATTAGAGAATGTGTTAATTCATCCAAGTGAAGTGTGAGATCTGCCTGAGAGTTGCAGAGTGTTGTGTATAACTGGATCTGATCAAGCAAGCAGAGAAGTGCAAGTAACAGATCATTCTTTCACTGTTGTTCCCTAACAGTTGTAGCATGTTAAATCCCTTGACAAGGTAGGTCCTAAAAGACCTTAAACATTTAAGTCTCCTAACAAGGCAGCTCCCAAAAGAGTGTTAAATCCTCTCACGAGGTTGATCCTAACAAATCATCAAGCTCCTAACTGGACTGCAAGGCAAATCTCCTAATCGGGTGACTCCTACCAGGGTCTGCTCCTAACCGAGCATATTGTAAGCTCCTAACATGACGTACTTAGAAAGAGTACACATATTTGTGGGTGCCAACTCCCACTGTGGTTTTTCCCTATTTGGGTTTCAACGTCAAAAACTTATGGTGTTCATATGTGGAATGTTTTTCATGTGATGTTCTTGTTTATATTTCATTTCATTCATTGTTTCTAAGATGTCGATTATGATGTTTTATCATAAGTTTATCAAAGGTTACCGGTACTCATAAGAAGTTGTTTGAGAATTTTTTTGAATTGATTGGTAAGGTTAATGAGTTGGTAAATGACCAAGTTTATATGATTACTTTGGTGGTGAAAATTTTGATAAATGATTTGATTAATGTGTTAAGAAAATCTAATAAAGAGGTTATTAGATTTGATTACAGAAGTTGAGTTATTTGTTAAATGGTTTCAAATCTGACATAAGTTTGTTTCATTTGGTCTTAATATTGATTCACCCCCCCTCTCAGTATTAACTAGATCCTCTTAGGATTAACATTTAGGTGATCTACGTATGCAATGCATTTACCAAAAAACATCGCCATACCACAACGCACATGATAAATGAAAGCTTTGAGATGTAATCTATGAAATGGAATCAACTTGAAAATCCAAAAAATACAATATGTCCAAGTGCTATGAATGAAAAAAGTAACATAAAGTGAAAGAAGCCATTATCCAGTACATCATTATTAGAAATGTATGTAAAAAGAAATGTAATCATATGTGAAATAGAAAATGGATCAAGTCCATTAATTGCCATGATGAATATTAAAATTTAAACCCAAGCAAATTTTTTGAAAAGAAATTAGGATTTTATAAATAAAACCACTTAATTTATTTAAATTGATGAAATTCAATTTTTTATTTTTATTTTTGAAAAATGTGAAATGCAAATTTGGAAATGAGAATTGAAAGTTGAGATTTGGAAATTGGAATTTGAATAATTCAAAAATTTAGAAAAATAATTATTCAATTTGTTGAAAAGTTATGCAATCTCCTAGGAAATTTAAATTTATAACTGTCGTGCTCTGTGAAGTGTGATACCTGCAGCTACAACACAAAACACTCAATAGATCATTACAAGCATGGTTAGAAAATAATAAGAAAATGAAGATGAACCATGACAAAGCGACCTATCGCCTCCTAAGAGATGCGAGTATGGATTTTCTCTCAGATCTGGATAAGCAATCCCAGTGACTTGACTACACCTAGACGGGGGATTTGAAATGATAATGATATGCAAAGAAGAGATTGATTATGCTAGATTGATCCAAGAGACTAATTAAGCTAATGATATGCATGATTAAGATATGATGATGATGCAATTAAGCTAGAAAAGAGATTGATTAAGCTACACGATTCAACAATTATGCTTGAAAATGATCAAATTAAACTAAATCTAATATGCAATTGCTTAAAACAACAATGCTCAAATGATATGCCTATAGTAACAATACATAAATTGATAATGAGATGGGATCCTTATTGCTCTAAAATGGGGGATATTTATAGGATTTCCAAGCCAGGCGTGAAGTGACAAGAATCAACGGTCAAGATTGAGTCTGAAGATATCAAGAGTGAAATTGGAGAAGGTTGGAGAAGAGGCTGGAGGAAGAGACACTTGTCATCTTTGTGGTGACAAGTGTCAAGGAGCTTTGCTCATAAAAGGTCAAGTATCCAAGAGAGGAGACATGTGGCCAAAGTGCCATGTGTCTCAAGAAGAAAATATCCACACCATAGGAGATTAGGATAAGGAGGTTACAATGTGCAAGATAGGATAGGGTTAGTTAAACCCAAGGTTAGGTGGAATAGGTTAGGTTAGAGGGATGGTTAGGTTAGGAGGCATGTGGGTAATTTGAATTTTAAAATTCAAATAATAGGAAAAGACTAATTAATTATGAACAACTCATAAATTGATTTGTTTTAATTAATTAGGGGATTAGAAGAATTGATTGAAAATGGGGGGAGGATTAATTGATTTGAATTAATTAATCAAAGGGGACTATG
The DNA here is from genome assembly GCF_030272615.1 of Cryptomeria japonica. Lineage (NCBI taxonomy): Eukaryota > Viridiplantae > Streptophyta > Pinopsida > Cupressales > Cupressaceae > Cryptomeria > Cryptomeria japonica. The sequence goes on from NC_081415.1 coordinate 156,062,230, forward strand.
GAATGAACTTAATGAATAAATCCTTAGATTTATTAATAAGTAGATGAAAGGGAGAATTTAATCAAATTGCCTAATGAATTAAATTAAATTAGGAAGGGGGATTAATTAAATAATTGTTTATTTAATTAATAATCTTCAGACCATTTTTAGGTGTATACAATAACTAGGGCCTCGAAAATAACATCTTAATTTTTAAAGTTTAAATTTAAAATTGTCCACAAGAGAATTAAATTTAAAATTAGGGTCTTGTAGAAAGAACCTCTTAATTGAAAATTTAAATTTGAAAATAAATCTAAGATTGGAATTTAGAATTTTAAAAAATTGGAAATTGCACAAGATTAATTTATTAATTTTACAATTTAAATTTGAAATTGAAATTTGATCCAAGATTGTAATTTTGAAATTGAATCCAAATTTGAAGAGGGAAATTCAAAATTTAAACAACCCACTGTTCTTGGGATGACTGCTTCCATCCAGATCTCATCCTTTTTTATTACAAAACATATATCATCCTTGTATTTGTCAACAATGATCTCTCTTATATATAAGAGTCATTTTACAACTTGCCAAGTCGGCTTACAAATTTTTTACAATAATAAACAAAATATAATATATCAAAATCCTATCGGCCTCTGTGCCAGTATGCTTCCTTTCTTTGTGTCGGTGTCGGTGGTCTGAGTGCCGGTGTAGAGTGTGATCTATTGATGTTGGTGTAATGCCTTGTTGGTGCCATAGGATTGTAAAGTTGCCATCAATAAAAAAACCTTCAATCACCTACAATGTCTCATTGGAGTGTGCATATGCCAACAATCTCCCCCTTTGGCATTGATGGCAACACTCATGAGAAAATTCAAAAGTGTATCCAAAATTTTTATCCAAAAATATGTTACCAAAAATGTGTTACAAAAAAGATATGCTCCCCCTGAGTATATAATTTTTTTGCCGGTTATTTTTCTTATTTTCTCATACTACTACTCCCCCTTTGTCATCAATGACAAAGGTTGCCAAGATGTTAGTAGAGTTGTAGTCTCAACCTTGTAATTGGGTAGTTACAATTTGAAATAGATCCACCAAAATCAAGTTTATACTCTCCATTAACTTCTTACTGTCTCTTATTGCTACATCTGTTCTTTGAACTATACCGGTGAGGTGTTGCATATGCTCTGTCAGTGTTCTTTGTCCCTATACAAGTGCCTCAGATATTTCCTTCTGCATGAATGCTAGATAGTGCAATCTTGGACTCAGTCTTAGTCTCAAATTCTTTGCCTTATCCACTATTCTCTCCTTTTCTCTTCCTAGCTTAATTAAATCTTCCTCAAGACTTGTTATCTATTCAAAAACTGATAATGTATTAGGTGAGTTAACAAAACTGTTAACAAGTTTATTGATTTCATCCTGTACCTTGCTCATCTTCTTATCTATGTCTACTGTCAAAAAGTTTGTTTTGCAAGTATCTTTATATAGAGTTTTAAATTCCTTTAATAAGTTGCATAGTTCCGGTAGAAGTGTGTCAAATTCCCTTGTACACTTTTTTATCTGATTTTCAAAGAATTTTTGCTTTTCAAGTTTCATCTTATCCTTTAATGCCTATTCCTTTACTTGCTCAATTGTCACTATGTTCTCAGTGATGTACTTGGACAAAATGTCAATTTGACTTAATGAATCTTTATCGTCTATATTGCAGTTAGGAGCTAGCCTCTTCAAAATTGGGATTGTGTCATCTATAGCTTTATAAGCCTGTAAACTACAATATGTTATCCTTTTGATTGAATCTAAGAGTACTTCTGTTACATTTGTTGATTTGTAGCTTGATGAGGAGGAACTAACATTCTGAATTCCGCCAGTAGAGGAAGTAATCAAGCTTGTTGTGACCTCTGGTAGGTCTGTTTGTGTTTGCATTTCCTTAAGAAATGGTTTTTGTATTTTTCCTGTTGCCAATTGTATTGTTTCCTCATGAATCTATTCTTGTACCTGTTCCGGAGCCTTTTGCTCTTCTTGTCTCTTTGTTTGTTGCTCTGTTGTATTGTCAATATTGTCAGTTGCTAGTGCTTCACTAGCCATATCTATTTTGCTGGTTGTTTCTTTGTCTATCACAATGTTGACCTTTTGTGTATCAACATCTTCTTTGTATAGTACTTCGGGATTAGGATTTATATCTACATTCATACTTTCAACTGCTGAGGAGGAACTAACATTCATACTGCTGAGGATTTATATCTACATTCATACTTTCAACTATGTATAGCCTGCTGAGGAGGAACTAACATTCTAAATTCCATCGGTGGAGGAAGTAAACAAGCTTGTTGTGACCTCTGGTAGGTCTATTTGTGTTTGCATTTCCTTAAGCAATGGTTTTTCTATTTTTCCTGTTGTTGATTGTATTGTTTCCTCATGAATCTATTCTTGTACCTGTTTCGGAGCCTTTTGCTCTTCTTGTCTCTCTATTTGTTGCTCTACTGTATTGTCAATGTTGTCAGTTGCTAGTGCTTCACTAGCCATATCTGTTTTGCCGGTTGTTTCTTTGTCTATCACAATGTTGACCTTTTGTGTATCAACATCAACTGTGTATAGTACTTCAGGATTAGGATTTATATCTACATTCATACTTTCAACTGCCAGTTGATCTTCTGTAGTTGTTGTTACCGGTGATGCAATTTGAGGTGGTGGGGATAAGTTGTCTTTTACTTTGATTCTCGGAGATCCACCAACCTTTCCTTTTCCTTTGTCTCTCTCCTTCTGGTATACCTTTATTGGTTTGGGGTTCCTATTTTTCTTTCTCAACAAGAAATATGTCCCATGCATTTTCTATTTCTTCAGTTACCTCATTAACTCTTCCAACCATTAAAGCAATATGTCGGTGTGCAGTAGAGAATACTGACTGGTTGGCTTCTGCAATTAAGTCATCTATCTCCTTAGGTGAGTTTACTGGGTAAACAATAAGTAACTTTTCAATTTTGATTTTCTTATCAAGCTCTACAACAACTTGTCTTCTTGCTTCCAGTCTTTTGAACAATTCATTTGGTAGATCATCTATTACTTCCATTAAGAACTTTTTATAGATGTTCAGGTGTAAAATAACACTATTTTCAACTTGTTCTTTGTCATCTACTGACAATGTATCATAGAACTTTCCTATGTTTTTGAGTTTCCCTACCTCTATGATTTCATATAGCAATTTTTCAAGAGGGGCCAAGTTTTGTTTAGTCTTCTTCTTCTTTGGTGTCAACTTTTTATTTGGTGTTGTCTTTCTAACCGGAGATCTCACTGCTTGTTGTTTCTGTCTAGTTCTCCTAGGTGAGGGTGTGGTTGCCGATGAAGGATCTCTTTTCCTTACAACTCTTTTGAAATTTGTAGGCATGTCATTCTCCAAGGAAGTAGCTACCAATGATAGGTGAGTTTCGGGTTGTAGAGTTCCTAACTCATCCTCAATGATACCGGTTTGTTTCAATACATCTTCTTTAATATCCTTAGCCTGTCTAGAACCTCTTCTCACAACTGCTTCAACCTTTTTTACTCTCTTCTTAGATTGAATTTGACTTTCTATGGTCTCAGTACTACCAAATACTTCTTCCTTTGGTTCTCTGGGTGCTTCAAGAAGTGCCTTAGCATATGTTTCAATGATAAGGTCATCAGTCTCATAACCCATTTCTGTTACCCAAATTGTTCTTGGGATGACTGCTTCCATCCAGATCTCATCCTTTTTTATTACAAAATATATATCATCCTTGTATTTGTCAACAATGATCTCTCTTATATATAAGAGTCATTTTATAACTTTCCAAGTCGGCTTACAAAGTTTTTACAATAATAAACAAAATATAATATATCAAAAATCCTGTTGGCCTCTGTGCCGGTATGCTTCCTGTCTTTGTACTAGTGCCGGTGGTCTGAGCATCGGTGTAGAGTGTGATCTGTTGATGCCGATGTAATTCCTTGCCAGTGCCATAGGATTGTAAGGTTGCATCAATGACAAAACCTTCAATCACCTACAATGTCTCATTGGAGTGTGCATATGCCAACACCCACAAGCTCAATTTTTAAAATTTCAAAATTAGAGTTTTTGAAATTAACCACTTAATTTTAAAAATTAATTGTGAAGTTTTACTTGTAGATGAAAATTTGAATTTGAAAATTGAATGAATGATCAAATCTGAAATAATTAATCTAAATTATACAAATCACAAGCTCGATTTTGAATCTAAAAATTAGGGTTTTAGTGAATATACCTCTAAGTTTTTAAAAATTGCAAGGAAATCAAACTTGTATATCAAAATTAGAATTTTAAATTGCATACACTCAGATCTAAAAATTAAAAAATAGAATTAATTGTGTAAGGAGTCAGATTTACCAAAATGTAAAGTGGAAAATTGGAGGCTTAGCAAATTCACCACGGGTAAAGGATGATTCACTAAGCTCAATTTTCACTTGAAGGACTTTACACTCAAAAGAGGTGGATGAATCTACTAGATCCAATCCTAAATGATGCAAGGATTGAATACTAAGTAAATTGATTGTGTTTGGAATGTGTTTGACCCTCTTTTGTAAGTTTAATAAGTGAAGTGTTGAAATTGAAGATAAACTAAGCGAAAACAGTGAGCTACAGATCGTGATTTAGTCGTGCACCTAGATCTGATAAGTTTAAGATGATTTGAAGCTTCTTTACAAAATTTGCCAAAAGTTGCAGGGATCGTGTGTTCGAACCAGGTCACCCTCTTATCGGTCCTCCGAACTTTCTGCGCATCGAAAAGGGTTTTTGTCTCTACAAATAAAGCTTAATTTTAGAAGTACATCTATGCACCTTCTTCATGCACACATAAAGAAGTAGAAAGGGGTTGGGAATAGGGGTTTGCCTAATTCAAACTCCAGTTTGGAATCAACCTTGAATGAAATACCACAAATGCTTGAAATAAATGATGGAATAGGTATATCTTCAGATCTGCAATAGATGATGATGATGCTTTGCTTCTTAGATATAATCACATGTGTTGTATGAAATGGCATGAACATGAAAAAACCCTAACACACACACGCGTGCTTGCAAATGAATGATGTAATAATGCTCTCATGGATAGATGAAGAATATGAAGCCTTGAAGAATGCTAGATGATGAATGTTTGATGCTTGAACACTTGAGATCCAATTCTTCCTTCATGAATGTATATTCACCTTATGCTTCTATCTCAAAATGAGAAGGGAAGACCTCCTTATATACATGTCTGTCGTCAATTATTTAATTTTTGGACATAGGCTGACATGGGGGATTTATTTCCCACTCAAATTTGAGATAGGGCCTAGGGGCCAAAATAGGGCTCAATTAGGGAGGACCAGGGCATTGCGCCCTGGTCCTACCCCAAATTAGGATAGGAACAAGGGGTTATGCAAGTTGTAAGATAGAAAAATGAAGCTCGGTTGCATAGCAGAGGAACAAATGGGTCCCAATCAAGCATGGGGATGAGATTGGTAAGGTGGGGGCCCAAAATGCGATCAAATTGCAAGGGGTACAATTTTAAGGATGCTACAACATGATAAAATCCTAATCGCACACACACACATGCTTGCATATGAATCATGTAATTTTGCTCCATAATGGTTGAATGAAGGACATGCATCCTTGAAGATCTCTAAAAATGCTTAATGAACACTTCTTGGATGCTTTAGGTCAAATGTAGATGAATACCTATGATGCTTGGTTGAAACTACGTTGATCAAATGTCTTTATATAGGGGTATCTAAGACATTTACCAATTATTACAATCTCCAACTGTCATGCAGAGCCACAAAATTGATTTCCCATCAGAGTGATAGGGCCCTTCCCCATTTTAAAATAGGTCCCAACTAAGAGGGACTAGAGTGCCCAGGTCCTTCTCAATTAGGGACCTCAATTTAGAACCAAGAGAAGGATATCCCTCTAGGAAAAAAATTGGTGGGTGTACATGGCATAAAAAATGGAGATAAGGCACATAATGGACATAAATAGGAGATGAGGAGGGAGCACACTACAATAGTTGCACAAACATGAGGTGTAAATTGGCCCGATGATAATTTATAATGCTACATTTAGCTCCCACTTTTACGAGAGTATGAACTTATGAAAATACTCGTGGTAAAGCAGATGAGAGATGAAAAAGATGATCGATTAGGAGCATAATCACAAGGAGCATAAGAGTTATCTAATTTAAAGGAACCAAACCCCAAATCTTAGGATGTTAAATCACTCAAATTCATGCAAGGGCACGCAAAACTAGACAAAAAACAAAAATTCAATGTAAGGCAAAAGACACACCACACAAAAGATAAAAACCAAGACAAGACCTCAAGTCAACTAGCTAAAGAGACACAAATATAAAAATGTCTCAACCACTAACATCATTCTTGAAAAATGTCATCTCAAGAACACAAGTGATCACATAAAAGAGAAAGAGAATGAATCATCCATAAACTACAAATAGTGAAGCTATGAGCTCATGAGAAGAAAAGGGAGAATCGTAGATACACTTTCTAGATGTGTTTTTCTAGGTGATCCATGAGAAGAAAAGAGAGGACATGGATACACATTCTAGATGTGTTTTTCTAGGCTATCCATGTTGGGGAGAAGAGTTGGAATAGTCTAGTTGTGTTTTGCTAGTTCCAATCATCCTCATGCATGTGTGAAAGTTATATCTAGTTTCAAGTATTAAGCATCTCGTATAAGAGTTTTTTTTCTCTGGTTTCGAGCTTGCAATAACTTGTGTAAGACATGAAATGAAAAATGCCAAGGGGTTTGTTTGGTATCGAGAACATCCCATATAAGAGTTTATTTTCTATGGTTTCAAGATTGTGTAACCCCATTTATGATAAATAATATTTGGTTTTGAGGACATCTTGTGTAAGAGTTTGTTTTCTCTAATTTTGAGAATGTGCACCCCATTCGAGACATTGCAAAAATATAATACAATATAGTACAAAGAGGGAAATATGTATGGCCCCCCTTAAGATGTCAACATAGCCCTATGTTGATGTCTTAAGGAAGCTAGAATCAAGAATACCCATCTTCAAAACCAAGGAGATATCCTTTAGGCAACAATGTTTGTAAATCCAAACTAAAGAGTTGATACTCTTACAAGAAAGGATAAGATAATTGAAAAAGAGATATCTTGCAACAAGTGTAAAGAGGATCCTTTGAGGAGATGAGATATTTGCTCAAAAGACATCTACCTCCAAGAGGAGCTCTTGAACAAACATAACATCTTATACCAAAATAAGGGAAATAAGACAAGAATGCCTACCTTCCTCCTATTGCTAGGTGTAAGGGATTCTCAATGAAGGATGACACACTTTTGACTGAATGTGAGGGGTAATTTTATAAAAGATGTGTTTTTCCAAGCGAAAAAGAGGTTGTAGACAAGGACACACACCTCTTCCATAAGAGATAATACTTGAGAAAACAACAACTTCACATAAGGAATGATATCAAATCATAAGAAAACACCACTCAACAAAGGAAAATTGGATCTTTAGAAAGGATAAGAAGGATCAATGCCTACCAAGCATAGGGACAAAGAGAAGGATTACACAACTTCCAAAGAGAGATTATGCATAAGAGAGGTACCATTTCAAAAAAATAATAGGTCCTAACCAAGGAACACACATCCACTCGCATGAATGATAATTATATACAAGAAAGGATATCATATTATGAAAAATGAAACCCATAAAGGAAAACGTGAATCCCAAGAAAGAGGAAAGAGATAGAAAATTATTCTTGTCCCCCAAGGTGTAGAGACACAAATAAAAAGACTATTATGTTTCTCACTAAGTATGATTGAAACTAAAATTGTATCACCATGAATGACAATGAGCCCCCAATAGGTAATATAACAATGCCACATTGTGAGGAGCATCATAATATGAACTTGAATGTTATTTGAAATGATTATGAGAAATATGTCATTCATTGTTACATGTTACTTTTATGATACCTAAATCAATATAATGTTGTATTTTTGTTTTCAAATATTGACACTCATTAGTATAATGGCCATGAATTTGATTATACTTGCAAAAAGAAGAATTTTCAAGATTTTGTTTATGTTTCCTTCTTCTTTTACGCCAAATAAGAGAGATTAAATTGGCATGAAGAAGAGCGGACAAAAAATTATCTTGTTGTAATACCATATTGGAATGAGTGGATTCATTAGACAATGAAGGGGGGGGGGGGGGGTGTTGACAATGGAATAGATTGGAAACCTAGATTTTCATTAGAAAATATTGATTTCTCATGACTTTGAAGATTTTGTTGCACACATCCTAAACCATATTCATTGTATCCATGTGTAGATGCTGAAATGTCTAGAGGAGTGGTTTTATTCTTAGTATCAAAGTCTAAAGAATCCCCATTATTATTAGGACATGTGTTGGAAGGAGAGGTGGGAATAGGTTTAGAATAAGCTTGGATAAAACACACAAAAGGCTCCTTCAAGGCTCCATTCTTAGATTGAGGGATCTTATACCCATTGAAGGAGGGTCTAAATTTTATTATACCCCAATTCCTTGATAAATGAGCATCATCGATAGGAGATGGTGTTTTTGAAGTGATCATAGTACTAAAGGGGGAAATATATCCCACTTCATCATGAGTGATATTATAAGGATTAGGATCAATCTTTATTGCATGAAGTTCATTTTTATATGTGAATTTGGTTGTGTGATGAAGGGTAGAAGGGAGTTCTTTCATAGCATGAATCCATGCTCTACTTAGAAGAAGGATATAATATAGATGATTTGGCATGACATGAATAGGAGTAGGCAAAGTCACGGGTCCTACTTTAATAGGTAATATGACTATACTAAGTGACTCTCTAGGAACATTATCAAAGCCACGCACAGAAAGAGGATCAGGTTGAATAAAATAATAATCCCAATTTATCTTATCTATTAAGTCAACAAAACAAATATTTAGTGTTAACCAATTATCAGTTAAAGTACCTCTTATATTTTATTCATAAATGCAAGGAGTAATCATAAGGGTATCATCTCTATTTTTAACCTCTATAGAAGTAAATTCATCTGTAATATCATTTGGTTTAGAAAAAGGATAAAGAAAAACTCTTTGTAAGGCTTCTTGGATCAACTTATTATGTGAAGGTAAAGTTTGAATCAAGTCCCAAAGGGAAATCTTAGCTAAGATATCATGGAGCTTCTCAACAAGATTAGGTTCCCTATCAACATAGTTCTTAGGATGAGGGAGGAAAGGAAGGGAAGTGAAAAGGAAATTGGGATCTTTCTTTTTGGCACAAGCATTAAATGTGTGAAAAGGAAATTGGGAAGTGAAAAGGACATTGGGATCTTTTTTTTTTGGGGGGAATTTTTTGGTAATAGTTTTTGGATGTATAGGGATGAGGATAAGTGGATTTGGAAGATAGTGGATGTGTAAAAGGTAGATGGAGGAAAAATTCAAGCATATATGGATAGTATCCCTTAAAGATGTGTTATAAAAGACTCATATAATTGGAGGAATGTTCATAGATGTTGGTAGAAATAGGTGGGGATACTGAATGGATGAAATATGGAGGGGATGAGGATTTATGCAAAGGTTTGGACTAAAGGAATAGGATTATGAAAAATGTATGTTAGATAATGGATGGGGTTTTGAGAAACTTTTGGAAGATCATCATTGGCACACACCTTGAAGGGTGGTGGAGTTGGAGAGGAGGAGGTTTTGAATTAGATGGAGGATAAAATCTGGATTATGGGACATAAGGACCCAAAATAGATGAAGGGGGTGATGGAGTTAAGATAGTGGATTTTAGGATGGAAGGGCCCAAAATGGATTTTGATGATAGTGGTTTGTTAGATGGAGGATTGGAGGACTTATGAAAAGAGGGAGCTTTTGGATTAACAAGTTTGGATGCCAATTTGGATTTCTCCTTGAGATGCATTGCTTCTATGAGTGGTTGGGAATCCACATAGTTTTTGATTTTTTCTTTTTGGACCTTTGTGGCCTTTTGGATTTTTATTTCTTTTGGATCATATTTTTCTTTTCTTGAGCATGTATTTTTGTCGATTTATAGCTTTATGCATTTTAGATTTGGCATCTAAATTCTTTCTAATAGAAAAGGTACGTGTGCATGGGGATGGATGACTTGGAGGTTTTATGGATGGGATGATGGAGGGATCATGTTGGAAGGAATTCAAGGATGTGTGTCTTTGTTGATCTTGCTTAGGGATCATTTGAGGTGATAGGGTAGTGGATGGAGGGATGTAAGGACCCAAGATGGATGGAAGGGATGAAGGGTTTCATTTTGGAACATAAGGATCCAAAATGGGTGTGGAAGATGTGGGATGATGTGATTTTGATTTATAAGAAGGGATTTTGGATTTAGGAGGGGTGAAAGATATACCAACATCTTGACCATGAGATTTCTAGCCAAGGCCATATGAACTTGTATTTTATTTGACTTGAAGGGGTTACAATATGCCTTGTTCATGGAGGCCTAACCCTTTGCCTTGATAATTCATTTTTTAAGAAATTATTTTTCCAAGAGGATACTTATTATTTTGTAAAAAATATTAGAGTCCATTTTGAGTAGGATGGGATGTGGAAGGGATTGTAGGCTCTTGAAGGTGGAATAGCCAATTTGATAGTTATGGGATTTATGTAGAGCTTGGATAGGGGTGATATGATCTTGTGTAGGATTGGGATCTTGTAGGGGATTAAGAGGTATATTAGGATCATGAGAGGTATTGGGATAATGACATGGAGATGGAGAAATACTTTGATCTTGTGTTGGGATGGGATCATGTGGTGGAGTGGAAGGGATGATTGGATCTTGAGATGGGAGGAGAGAATTGAATGGAGGGATTATTTCCACTTGAGAGGGGGTGGAGGCAATGGGATTATGAGATGGAGTGGAGAGTAGACATGTATTTTGAGATGGAGGGATGTTTGGATCTTGAGGTGGAGAGGGATATATGCTAGCATGCTTTGGAACAATAACTTGAGATGTTTGGAGTTTGGGGGATGGTTTAATCAAGGAGCGGGTGGGTTCTCTAACTTGGGTAGGTGGGGGAATGATGGTATCATGAAGGTTAGTGGATTGAGGTTTGTCTTGATGTGGAGGGGATGGAGGTGGATGGAGAACTTGGGGGGATTGGGAAACTTTGTTTTGAGGTGGGTATTTTGTCTCCTTTGCTAGTATTTCTTGGATAAAATTACAGAGGAAGGATTTGGAGGATGCGGATGGTGTGAATTTCAAAGGATTAGGATTATGTGAAGGTTTAGGATTAGATAGAAGATTGGATTGGGGTGGGGATGGGGGAGAAGATAGATGTATAGATGTTGGATAGGAGAGGTATGTGGATGAGGAATAATACGAAGACATGGATGGAGTATAAGATGGATTTCCCTTGTCAAAGGTAGGGGTAGGATAAGTAATGTGAGATGAATTGAGACTAACTTGATGTGTGGGTTAGGGTGGGAGAATTGATGGGCATGATTTATAGGGTGATCCTTGAACTTCCATAACCATTTTTTTGAACCAACCCATAATGCTTGAATGTGGATTTTGAATAGCCAACTTTTTATTTTGACAATGCAAGGGTAACCTCAAGATGATGAGAATGAGAAGACAATTTAAAATTGGATGGATAGACTTGATTGAGAAAAAGTGATGAGATGATGCTAGTTGAAGATGAGGATTAGTACTTAGCCAATTTGGATTGAATTGAGGATTGTTTGGATTCAATTTGATTGGATTGGATTGGATTGGATTGGGTTGGATTTTATTGGATTGGATTGGGTTAGATTTGAAAATTGGATTGGTCCTTGGATTAGGATAAGATTGATTTGAATTAGGATGACACTTTAGCCCCTAGATTAGGACTTAGATGGGAATTGATGATGTGGATCACAAGCAAGGTGACAACCAAGCTAGGTAAAATTTAGACCTTTGCAATTGATCAAACCTTCTTTTACTTAGGGTAGCCTTACGTTCCTAAGAAAAAGAGGGTAAAGGATTAGGGCTTTGATCAACCCAAAATGATTAAGCAAAGCTGCTTGGGGAAGATTCTTTCCCAAGCACAAAAGCTAATTGATTTATTGATGAAAGATAAAGGTATAAATTAAACTTTCACAAAGTGTCGACCTTAGGATGAGGCTGATTGATTGGATTGATTAAGTTGATGTGCTAAGTCCTTGAGGATGGAATGAAAATAATTGTGGAAGAATTCGATTAATGATAGGTAGAAGAAGGGGAAGGTTATCTGAGACTAGATTGATGATTGGATAGAGATATTGGTTAGGTATTGATGATCATTTGGATGGATGAAAATGGATTGGGAATTTGACTTGAACGGAGATGATGAAATAGGGGTTTGATAGTGACAAAATGAAAATTGAAGGGTTTGGTCAAATTTGGGAATGTTTTGGATGTTATCTAGTCTTGGCTAGAGAAATCAAACAATAACATGAAAATTGGCCAAAGAAATGCTTTATGACAAGCGTGAAAGTGAAGGGGGCATAGATTATCCCAAACAAAATTTCACTGGTTTTGTACAAGATGAAGACATGCATCATACATACAACTTAGGCTGGAAGATGGAAACCATTCAATAGTCCTCTCGAACAAGTGATACCTCAAACAAGTGGACAAATACAGATTCTGGTAGCACTGGATCCCCCTTACAGTGCACTCACTTCTTGGGCATACCAAATTATCTTACCCCAAAGATCTGAGGATCTATTATATGGGGAATTCTTGTCTCATCTTGAGTGGGTACATGAGAGGTAACTTCAGGGTACGATCTGCATCCCCTGCACTATGAATGTGGGATTTTGGGCTACTAAACAAGGTTCTTAGTGTAATTTTGAGGGATCAACATTCCAAAAATGGATTCTCTAAGCAAGCCACTTAAGGCTGTAACTGAGATTATCGGTGCAGGGAAGGCGCCCACATACATCCAATTCACTCAACACCTCAGCTGCCTGACTAACATATTTATATAGCAGCTCGTAAAACCTGCTTGAGATCATGTCGAGAGATTCGATATCCACGGCATGTCCCAATTTGAGATAACCTTGTGGCGTGATGAAATCCCCAATCACAAAATACCCCTCAACAACTAAAATAAAAAGAGTTGATCACTTGTTCTCTTACACCCAAGATCCATGAAGGCGAGGGGGGAGGATACTAGAGTGCAATGGTGGGTCCACTCAACATAAAGTGTCCAAGTGCACAATACACAAAAGACAATGGTTTATTTTAGTCCCACATGAATTAAGGTTTTTTATCAAGAAAGAACAAAATAAAACTAAACTATTGGGAAAAATGAGTATTTGACATGCGTGCTGCAAGAAAATGGAATTAGTAGTTTACTTTTTGACCTTGGACAAATGAAAAAGTGCCCGTAAAACTCAAAAATTGATTAGTAACAAAAAACCCCTAAGGATACAATAGAGGCAAGAATCTATAGGAAGACGCACAAGCGATGAAGTGAGTCTACAACCCTAAAAAATAGAAACTGCAAGAAAAAACTTAAATTTTTAAATTTTTCAAAAAATTGAATGGCTTATGATGCAGGCACTGATGCATGTGTATAGGCACTAAAGGACAAAACTTGCCACTAGTAGTTAGCCAAATTTTGAAATTTAAAAATTTAAAAAGTGGTAGGCTTGGTTTAGCGTAGGCTCTGAACTAGAGGGCAAGCGCTGATTTGCCTATGCAGGTACTAATTCGCATGTAAACCTGAAAGTTATTACCAATTAGAAAAGAAAAAATTATCCTACAATTGTTTTAGGCTCTTTTTGAGTATTTTTTAATGTTTTTGTGATTTTTTAATTAACAAAAAGTGAAAGTTTGAAATATCGCTCTAAAGAAACAAGTGTCAAAAGACACTATGGTGTATGTGCTAATGCAGGGGCGGACACACAGATATGCAAAACCTGCAAAATGGTGGTCAAAAAATTCAAATTTTGAAACAGAGGCGGTGAACTGCGACGGATGCGCTGAAGTAGTAAGGTAGATGCACTGAAGTGCAGATGGAACGCGCTGATGTGACAACCTTAGAGCTAGAAACACTGAAAATTCATAAAAAAAGGTTAGAAAATAGGATATGGGTCCCATCGGGTGTGCCAAAATAAAGAGGGGAGAATCTAAGGCCTAATGGTTAGTGCATAAACTAAGATAAAACATAAATAAAAACATTCAAATGCACAAATCAACCATTATACCTTAGTTCTTCACTTCATCCTTTGATTGAGCTTGATGAAGTAGAGGTGCCCTTGTTGATCTACTTGATTTTCTACTTTGATGGTGGATTGTGGATTGCTCTCCACTATGCAACAAGATTGGATTTGGATTGGACTTGAATGATGATGAAGGATGAGAGGGATTTGGCTTAGATGAGGGAATATTTTGGCATTATGATGACATGATGAATGATTTTGATTCTCAAATGGACAACATAAGATTGCATAAAAAGTGGATGATTTGTGAGGAAAGGAGACTCCAATTTATAGATTGGAGGAAGCCAAAATGGAGGGCCAAGATTGATTTTGGTATGAAGGGTTGAGATTGATTTGAGAGGGACCACATGGATTGAGAAGACAAGGTGTGGGATTCAAGAGATATTCTATAAAGGCATTTCTTGTCTCCACACCTCTTAAGGTCCATGGGGAAGAGCTTCCAAGTACATTGGGAAGAATAAAAGGAATTAAAAATTCCTTGGAGAAAGGGGAGAGGAATTAAAAAATCCAAAATAAGAGATGTGTGGGAAGACTAAATGAGAAAAGGAATTGAGAATTCCTTGGAAAGAGGATGCATGGGGAGATTCAAAGAATTTGAATTTCTTTGAAAGGATCAAGGTGATTAGGGATGTGCAAATGATTAAGGGTATTGATTAGGTGGCTTAGTGAGTGATTAGATAGCAAGTGGGAAAGTTAGGAGGATGTGACATGAGGAGAGATAATGAGTGGAGGAATATGAAATTGGAGAATAATGATAAGTATGATTAAGAAAGAATTAATTAGGCCAAGTGGAGATCAAGGAAAGTGATTTTTAAGAATAATTTTAGTTAGGTTAATTAATTCAAATTAATTAACTAAGTGGGTTTTAGAAGAAATAATGGTTGAGGTGACTTTAGAAGAATGGGGAATAATTAATTTATTGCTTAATTAATTATTGGACTATAGTGATAAGATTGATTAAATTTGATTTAATTAACCTTAAGGAGAACGAAATTAACACAATTAAACTAGTTTACTATGTTGACAAGCTTAAATTAATTAAATATTAATTTAATTAATCTTAGCTGTCTACACATATTTTTGTTTTGGTTTCCTTTCCATATCACCTCTTTCACATATATATTTTTCAATTTGTAGGACATTAGGAGGTTTTTTGGGTTTAGGCTTCTCATAACTACAAACATGAATGTTATTGACTTGATTAAGTTGTTTACTCTCCAAGGATACATATTTAGAAGGGAGAGCATCAAGGAAATTGCTAATAATTTCATCTTCTTGCTCCAAGGTAGCTTTAGGAGAAGGACAAACATAACTCATTAATGCTTCATCTCTAGTGCGAAATTCATTGAAATGATAAGAGGATATGGTATCGCTAGGAAAGGTAGTGACAATATCATCCACTTGCACCAAATTATCCTCATGGGGGAGGTACATTTTAAGAGGAAGATTAATATAATGCTTTAAAGATTCATGCTGAGGAAGAAGATCTTTTAAAGAAGTATTCATAACCTCTTCGTGCACCAATTTGCCCTCATTAATAAGACCAAATTTTGGAGAGGATAAATCATTGTCCATAAACACTTTTTCTATAAGAGAGGTACCATCTATGGAAGGTAAAGTAGCATTAAGGAAGGTTTTTATGATATCATCCTCTTACTCTAAGATACTCTCATGAGAAGGGCATATTTTAGGAGAAATATCAACATCATTTTTCACAACTTCATCCTTAGGAGAGAGAGTTTTGAAAGAAGTGTTAATGATCTCTTTTTTCATTAAAATGTCCTCATATATAGGAGGATATTTAAGAGATGGATAAAGTGAAACAAGGGAGGATAACCCATTGTCACATCTATGAAAAAAATGCATCATGACAACTTTTTTCAAATGGTAACTATCAAAAATACATGATAAAAAGAGATAACGATGTGCAATTTTTATCATGTTATAACTAATGCAAGTACATAAATAATGATTCAGTGCATCTAAATTTGAAATTAACATGTCATAACAATAAGATCTTAAAACATAATTGAAACAATATGCATCTCACAAAAAATTAACCAAAATAAATTAGGGTTTTTATGAATTTAACCTTTAAATTTATGTAATTCAATTGAAAATTGAACTTGTAAATGTAAATTTGAATTTAAAAAGGAATAAACACTCAGATATGAGAACAAAAATTAGAAATAAGGGTGTAAGGAGTCGTGCTCACCAAAATGTAAAGGTGAAAATTAGGGTTTCACCACTAGAATGTAGTAAAACCACTATTTTTTCTTAGGCACCAATACATTAAAGCGGGGTGAATCCAATAGATCTAGCCTCAAATCAACAAGTATAGGGATGATAATTTTAATTAGATTCACTCATTAAGATTTGAATACCCTCTTTTCAAGTTGAATTGTGAAAATGCTGAAATTACAATAAATGTGTTGAAATTGAGGTGATTATGCATAAACAGTGAGCTACAGTCGTCAAATGGAGCCATGAACCTAGATATGAGAAATAAGAGAGTGTTCAAATATATTCCCAAAAGGTTTTCCTAAATTCCCAGGACCAGAATACCTGTCGCTCTGGTCCTCCACACTTTTCATTGTCTAAAGGGGAATCTTTTCGTCTCTAATCATGTCGATCCTAAAATTTACAACTTCACAAATATTCCTACACACAATAGTGAAGGGGAAATGGTTGGGAATATGGGTTTGCCTAAGTCAAACCTCAGTTTAGGCATTAACCTCGAATGAAATAATGCAAATATTAAAATAAATGTTGGAAAGATATACCTCAGATTTGCAATTGTTGATGATGATGCTTTGCTTCTTGAATGTAATCATATATGTTGTATGAAATTACATGAATATGATAAAAACCTAATCACGCACACATTCTTGCATATGAATGATGTAATTTTTCTCCACAATGGTCAAATGAAGGATATGCATCCTTGAAGATCTCTGAAAAATTATTAATGATCACTTGATAGATGCTTTAGGTCAAATGTAAATGAATACCTATGATACTTGGATGAAGTTAGGTTGATCAAATGTTATTATATAGGGGTATATAGGTCATTTTATAATTAGGACAACCTCCAATGGTCATTCAAAGCCACAAAATTGATTTCTTGCTGGAGAGATAGGTCCCTTATCCCATTTCAATTGGTGGGTGTACATGCGCCTTGGTCCTTCTTAGTTAGGGACATCAATTTAGCCCGAGGAGAAGGATATACCTCTAAGAAATGAATTGGTGGGTGTACATGGCATAAAAACTATATATCCAACACATAACACACCTAAATAGGAGATGAGGAGGGAACACACTAAAGTAGGGGCACAAACATCAGGTGTAAATTGGCTCGGTGAAAATTTATGATGCTACAACTAGATTGTGAGCTAGGGGTGATATGGACAGTGGATGGAGAAACATAAGGACCTAAGATGGATAGAAGAGATGAAGGATTTGGTTTTGGGATATAAGGACCCAAAATATATTTGAAGGGTGGAGGATTTGCATGTTTTTTTGGTTTATATGGATGGATATGGGATTTAGCAGGGATACCAACATCTAGAGTGTCAGATATGTTACGAAGGCCACGATAATTAAATGATTTGATTTGATATGAAGGGGTTCTAAAATACCTTGTTCATGTAGGCCTAATTCATTGCCTTGATAATGCATGTTTAAAAAAATCTTTTTTCTAATCAGATAATTATTTATTTTGAAACAATATGTTAGTCCATTTTGAGGAGAATATAGTATGGTAGGAATGATAAATTCATAGAATAAACCAGGTTGGATGTTCAGGTGGAGAAACCAATTGCATATGTAATGGGATGATGTCGAGCATCATGAAAAACCAACCAAGAACCCCAAATCAACCATAGAGTCCCAATCCTAGGGTGCTCAATGACACAAAATAATAATCAATCTGCAACCTTGATATGTTTGAGGCATATAACAAGATTACTATCAACCAACCAATCCAATATTAAATCTTTCATATCATTTATAACCCTTTAAACATTATTCAAGACCCAAACAATGCATTATGGTGTCCTAGTTAATGACAGTTTGATAGACCCATACTCTATTATTAATAACTTTCAAACCTGACAATATTTTGAAGATATATTTGGTGAGGCTATATAAAACTAGGTTTCTAAAACCATATCCAAAATTTAGAACCATCCAACATTGGAGTTAAGAGTTATGGTCTCTGCATCGAGACCGTTTTGACTGTTACAAAAAAAATAAGAAATCTGTATTCCCAGTCCGCCTAGGGCATCAAATATCTCATAAAATACTTAGCCAGTCACATTGAAACTGAACTCATTTGAAATATAATTCAACCCTATAGCAAACACAAAATTTACAACAATTTTCAATGGTGCAATCAAAATATTTTAGTGAAACTCTCCACAAACCCCAATTTGGAGGGTTTTTTGATAG
The DNA here is from genome assembly GCF_030272615.1 of Cryptomeria japonica. Lineage (NCBI taxonomy): Eukaryota > Viridiplantae > Streptophyta > Pinopsida > Cupressales > Cupressaceae > Cryptomeria > Cryptomeria japonica. The sequence goes on from NC_081415.1 coordinate 156,080,900, forward strand.
TTTTCACCAAAACATGCACAACTTGCTTCAAAATGATTGAAATTAAATGAAAACAAAGGGAAATTTTTTTTAACTAATTCCATTATCATATCCAATATATTTACAATGGATAAAAATTATTTTTCATAAATAAAAACGTGAGTGATCAGACTGCAATACCTAGAAAACAATGTGGAGTTTGTAAAAACTTTAAATATTATTCATTTCCTTCCTCTAATCATACACACCCCCATTGGATTCAATAAAATTATGGATTTTATAACCTCCACACATCCATATGGCAGTTACAACTTCCCAAGACCAATTGCATTCTTGGTTTGCAACTTTTAGAAAAAAATGACCTCTAAACTTCACTTAGACACTTTTAACACCTTGTAATGGACTCAAAACAACCTTTTACATAATTTTTACCCTTTCACCACTCTTTTGCACAAGATTGACCTCCTTGACCATATTAGGACCCAAATAATCAACTTGAGCAACTTGTTACAAATGAGTGACATTGCCTTACAAAATGACTCGTCATGCCTTGAATTACATCCAAATGACCTTAAAGACAATCATAGACTCAAAACCTTATGAAATTACTCATGGCATGACTATTGACAAGGTGCTCCTGCACCAGGGGATTGTGAATATCTTGGGTAGGGGTGGTGGGATCTTGAGGAGGATTAGGGTCACGATGTGGGTATGAAGGGATACCTTGATCGTCACTTGGAATAGGATCCTTGGAAGTTGTGATTTCCTCTTGATTTTAAGAGGGGTAATTAGATGGGATGGAAGGGATATCATGATCTTTCTTAGGAGGTGGTTTATGAATGGGACTTGGAAGGATATTTTTCTCTTGAGATGAAAAGGAATCATCGTAAGACTCTTGAGAGATGGGATCTTGGTCAAAATTTGGTTGGGATGTAAGGATTTTAGTATCTTGATCTTGGTTTATGCTAGGACTTGTTTCTTTTAGATTTAGATTATCCTCTTGAAATGGATCCAATTCTACGGATGGGATATGAGTTTGGATATGTATAGAGGATTCTTGGGTAGATTCAATATTTTGGCATGATGAGAATGGATTTTGAATGAAACTCTTTAGAGTAGGTTTTATTGGGAATGGATTATATGATTTCATTAGATCTAAGATTTTTTAATTGTATAAGGGATTTGTATAAATAAAGAGATTATCCTAGATTTTTGTTGTGGATAACGCTTGGGGGTAAACTCAAAATTTGTCATCATTGGATGTATCATTTTATGGAGATGATGTTTGTGAAGCTTTAGGTGATGAAGGAATGGTTGGAGATATGGAGGCCACTTGAGATTCAATTGCTTCATGGGATGATGAGCCATTTCTAGACATAGGTATATGATTTTGATCTTACTTAGAAAATGTGTCTTGATCATTGTGTTTTAATTTTGATTCTCTGAGAGCCTTTGTGAAAAGGTTTAGTATGTGATTATTCTTTGGAGGAGTATGTGAATAGTTTTTAGGATTTGACATGTTTGGATTTTTATTTTGAATTTGGTTGAAGTTTTTGTTTTTCAATTGAGGTTAGTGAAAATGATTTGTGGTTTGCCGGTTTTGGGGAGATGTGGTGGTTTTTGTTCTACTAATCTAAATATTCATCATTTGTTGTTCAAATATCTTTATTTATTGGGCTAGTATTTATACTTGAGAATGGTAGGTTTGATCCAAGTTTAATTGATATGCTCTTTTAATTGTATGGATAAATTTTTCGCCTTTCCTACAAAATGCATAACACAATTCCATGATGCTTGTTTGTATATTTTGGTCTAGGATCAGGTACATTTAGGACATAAATGATGATACTTTGGATGTGACCTTGATACTTGGTTCTGACTGATTGTTTTGATTTTAGGGATTTTGTGATGTTTTTAATTTTTATGTTTTCGGTAGTGCTTAGAAATGAGCCTACGATAATGCAATTAGGAAATGATATGAGGATGCGACTAAAGGATGGTTATGTCCCTATACTATGTTTTTGGAGATTTTTAATTTTGAAAAATATTTGAATACAACCTATGGATGCAAACCTAGGTGAGTGAAAGGAAAATATAGACATCAAAGCAAAGTGATGATGATGGTGGATTCAATAAAGTCTTTTTCGTCACTACACTGATCAATTAGGGGTTCAATTGTTGGTGAAAAATATAAATAAAAGGGTTGATAATGTCCAATGTGTCCTAACAATGACTATGGTATTTATTGAAGATTTATTTCTTAAGCCTCCAAAATTATTTTAAAGACAATATTCAAGCTTGAGACTAAGAAGTGCAAGATTGGCTTGGATAATGCAAGCTAAATTATGGATGAATACCTATGTTGTCAACTGAGAATGCAAATTGAGCTAGATACAATTTGAGGAATAAAGGCTTGACTGAGAAAATCCTAAAAGATGTGAATCTAAATAACACAATACTTAAATGAAATTTAAAGGTGGGTCTCGATAGCGTTGATAGTAAAAACTGTCTTAGAATATTTCTCTAGATAGAAATTGAAGGTCTTGCTATAAGTTGTGGACTCCCTAATCTTATTAGTCAATTGTGTCAAAATCATTGGCAATTGTGTTATAGATTGGTTTGAATATGACATGGTGATAGACACATGTGGTATATAGATTATATCAAATGTGTTACAAGACTAATCAATTAATCAATTGTAGTTCTCTAGTTTTTCTATGATTTTGTTTCAATTTTTGGATAATTTCAATTTTTGGAAACAATTAAAAAACATAGTAGAAAAATTGGGTTTTGGCTTTGATATCGATTTTGATAGCCAAAGTTTTTTCTGTAAGCCTAGATTAGCCCCAAAGTGATTACATTGTTATTAACACATTGATAAGAAGACAATCATAAAAAAATACAACTTAGTACTCAAGGCTAGGATACTACTAGATTGAGCCCACAATGAAAGTGTGAATACCTCTGATGTTGGACACCTTTCTTTCGAGAGAAGATACATAGAGATAAAGTTCTCTATGGGAGTTAACATTTTATTTCTCCTTAGGATGGATATGAAATTCGAGTCCAAGGGTTTCTATCTCAAATCAAGGAAGTACATCATGCATAACTTCCAGGTACAATCCACATCCCCTACACCATGAAACAATTATAGAGGTTGACTTCTAAAATAACAAATGGTTCATAGTAAGGGCTCCAAGAACATCAGTATAGGACTAGAACATGGAGACCTAATATGTGTTTCAATCAAGCTTTCATGGTCAAATCAAGATCCTCACCCAACATGTCTAGCATCACCTGGTTAAACAAAGGATGTGCTTGTCCACAACCTAACAAGATTCGACTATAGCTTTCACTCTCATACCTTTGTATAGCTTGTCAGAGATTGCTTGTTTGAGGTTGAACCTTGGGATAATGAAATCCCTAGGCATGCCTCCTAATAAAAAGGAAAAAGTGAGTGTCATTATATGTTTTTCTTACACATAAGATATGTGAAGGAAAGGGGATAATATACACATATATAATAGATGGAAATAGGGTTAGTTCATGCATGCAAAGTAGGAACTAATCCTATTTCATATTGATTATATTAAAAGGAGAATGAACTTGATGATTCAACCTCAATTCTATTAGGAAGAGGGATCAATGCAGATTGGATTCCACTCCTTTTGATTGAGTTGAAAATCAACAATAATCATCTTTATTCTATATATCAGAACTTTTCCAGATTGAAAAGCAATTTAAGACTTTGTGCAAGTGAGTTGTAATTTAGAATGTTAGTCAATATATAAAGCAGATTGGAATCCAAATTTTGTTTTGGATTTACTTTGTGGATGAAGTGATATTGTTCTTAAGTCTTTCTTGTTTCATCATATTATATATTGAATTGTGTTGAACACAGAGTACCATTGAGAGGGGGTGAATCAGTGGTTCCTAAACTTTTTGACTTTCAAAGCAACTTCAGAATACCAGTTAACCACTTAAGAACTAAACAATCAAACCGGTAAAGCAAGAAGGAAAGCCAAATAGATCGATCACACAAATGCAACTTACAACACCAGATGTACGAGGAAAACCCAATATGGGAAAAACGTCGATGAGAAAAGTAGTTGGAGACTACTGCTCCAATCCAGCCTCAAAGGTAAAACATTGAATTACAAGATTTAGGGCATCGACCCAAGGAGCACCAACCCCTGCACTAAGCTCTAACTTGGTGATGTATATTGAAATACAATTTGGATATAGTTAAGGCTTCTTGTTGCAAATAAATTCTACAACTCTCGATTAAATAGCCTACTATGGATTGATAGTCTTTTCTCCTCCACTGACTCTCACACTACCAGTTGTGAGATTACTCTCTCTGATTCTTGGCCTCTGTTATCTCTCTCTCTCTCCCAGTCTCACAACACACTGTGTCACTCTTGGATGTTGTCTTCTCTATCACACCTTGTTGGTTTTTCTTAATTGTGAAACTGCAGTTATACCAGTACTCAATCACTGCCAGTTAAACCCTCTCACCAGTTTGCTTGCTCACTTACTTTGCAACTTTCTTAGAATGATTTATAAGGCTAACAGTTCTTCCTTTCACTTAATCTCTCTTTTCTCTTCTTCTTTTTCTCCAGCATCATTTTTCTTTGTCTCGAGCTCATCTCTTTATACCCTGGTTTCCCGCCAAAAAGCAATTCAAATTCAAAGTGGATAGGGTTTCCTTTTCTCGACACAATTTGCATGAGATCCAATCCAATCTGTCATGGGTCAATCACCTGTACTCCATGGATGCATCTATACACATTTCCCATTACCCAATGCATACTTGCTAAAGATAGCAATCACGTACAATATTTCCTACTTTGAAATTTGTCAACACATAGAACACTTAGTTGTTTCCTTTTCGAGGTCTTCTTGTGATCAGATTTCCTTTACATTGATCCAGGCACCAACTACTCCCTGATCTTCCTTTATCATTATTTCTTCCTCAAGCTGCACCAATCAGTTACAATCCCGTGATTTGTGGCTATTTCATTTATGTCGACTAACCATTTCACCAATTGTGTCGATGGTGGCTTTACCGACCTCTACATATTTGCCACCTCGGCTCCACATGGCATCACCATGGTCAATCACTCAGCTCACCGACACACAGTCGGTTCATACTTGAACATTCAATAAACTCATATGGGTACGCGCCTTTACCGGTGAGACCTTCTTCTTCTACTAACGAGTAGTGCACACTATACTGGTAACACATCTTCACCTCCAGTGGTTTGTGATAACTTTAACATTTTTCCTCTTCATCATAAACAAGCAGCCAATCTCCAAATTGGTTTATTCCTCTACCGGTTGCCACTCAACATACTAGTACACACACAACCTTTATCCCGGGTTCTTCCTTACCGGTAAGCCTTCCTTCTATCTACTCACTCTCATGTGTATTACCATCATATCGGTCACTTCTTCTTTCTTGCTGGTGACCTTGCCAAATCGATTGACATCAATGACAACATAATGCCAAAATGCCAACAATCTCCCCCTTTGGCATTGATGTCAACTTATCACAAGACACTTCATACCGGTACATTTCTCCCCCTTTGACACATTGACAAAGGGTACTGTACACTCCCCCTTTGATCCATACTGATTTCCCCCTTTGAATGCTATCAACTCCCCCTGAACCACATAAAGCCTTCTTAGACAGATGTCACAACTCCCAACTTGTGTTGGAGGTACTCAAAAGTTCTTACCGGTAATGGTTTGGTGAAAATGTCTGCTACTTGTTCTCCAGTGGGGATATAATCCATCCTCACCTCCTGTCCTTCAACCTTCTCCCTGAGAAAATGATACTTGATAGAAATGTGCTTTGTTCTGGAATGCATTACTGGATTGTTTGCTATGTTTATTGCACTCGAATTGTCACATCAGATGAGAATAGGATCAGTGATGTCCAATTGTATCTCTTTGAGAGTCTACTTCATCCAAATCACCTGAGAGCACTATGTAGTAGCAGCTATATATTCAATTTTGGCAGTAGATAGAGAGAGTGAGTCCTGCTTCTTGCTATGCCATGAGACCAACCGGTCACCTAGAAAGAATGCACCACCACTTGCGCTCTTTTGATCATCAATGTAACCTACCCAATCAACATCAATGTATTCTTCCAAGATAAAATCTCCTTTTCTAGGATACCACAATCCATAGTTGAGTGTCCCTTGTAGGTACCTACAGATTCTGCTTACAACATTCATATGTGACTACTTAGGTGCAGCTTGGAATCTGGTCACCATGCATACTGCCTGAACTATATCTGGTCTTGAAGCAGTTAGATACAATAGACTGCCTATCATGGATCTATACAGAGTTTGATTAACCACCAGTGGTTCATCATTCTTGCTCAATTTATTGCCGGTCACCATGGGGGTACTTACCAGTTTATAATATTCTAGTTTGAATTTCTTCAAGATCTCCTTTGCATACTTAATTTGTGAGATAAAGATTCCTTTATCTTGCTGTAATATTTGCAAACCTAGGAAGTACGTCAATTCACCAAGCATTGACATCTCAAATTATGACTGCATCTGATCAGCAAATTCTTTGTAGAGGGTGTCCTTCTACCTCCAAAGATAATGTCATTTACATACACAACCACAATGATCATGTGCTTCCCAGCTTTCTTTATGTATAAATTTCTATTAGCACTTCCCTTTTTGAATCCCTGCTCCTTCAGGTACTGATCTAATCTTGAATACCATGCTCTATGAGCTTTCTTTAGACCATATAAGGCTTTCTTCAATCGGCACATAAATGTCTCATCATCATGCAATAGAAACCCTTCTGGTTGCTTCATATACACTTCCTCTTCCAAATTTCCATTTAGGAAGGCAGATTTTACATCCATTTGGTATACTTTATAACCCTTGTAGACAGAGTAGGCTAGAAACATTCTAATTGCTTCTAATCTAGCTACTGGTGCAAATGTTTCTTCAAAGTCAATCCCCTCTACCTAAGAGTATCCTTTGCACACTAGTCTAGCTTTCTACCTAACAATCTTACCTTCTTTATTCATCTTATTTTGGTAGACCCATTTTGTGCCAATGATGTTCTTGTCTTCCGGTCTACGGACTAATTCCCAAGTCTTGTTCTTCTCAATCTATTGCAGTTCTTCTTCCATGGCATCCATCCATTCTTGTCTTTTGCTAACCTAATTGAATGTTTTGGGTTCAACTTCATTCATGAGGTAGAGGTTGACTTGTTCATCATTCTAGGCAAGTCTTCTTCTAGTCTGCACACCATCACTCTTATTTCCTAGAATTTTCTCTTCCGAGTGATTCAGCTGTACATACCAGTTGGGAACCTTCTTGGATGCTTCCTCTGGTTCAATGTCTAACTGAGCTTCATCATCTTCATCACCAGAGTTATCATACCGATTTATCTATGGTTGACATCTTTTGTGCATATCCTCATCAACTTTTAAATGCACACTCTCAATGACTCTTCTTAGTCTTTTGTTGTAGCATTTGTAGGCCTTGTTGTTAGATGAGTAACTAAGGAAGATTCCTTCATCACTCCTGGAGTCAAAACTTCCTATACCATCCATATCTTTCTTGATAAAGAACTTGCTTCCAAATACTTTGAAGTATTTGACTAATGGCTTCTGGTCATACCATAACTCATAAGGTGGCATTCTATTATTTGTTCTTAATTGAACCTGGTTCAAAGTATATGCAGCAGTATGAACATCTTCCTTCCAATATGTGTCCGACAGTCTGGCCTCATTTAACATGGTTCTGGCCATATCCTTGTCTGTCCTGTTCTTCCTTTCTACCAAACCATTTTGTTGTGGTGTCCTAGGAGCTGAATATTACCTTCTAATTCCATGCTTTTCACAATAATCTTCAAACTCATTTGAAGTAAACTCTCCACCCCGGTCTGATCTTAGGCATTTTAACCTACACCCACTTTCTTTCTCCACCATCTTCCTAAAGATCTTGAATCTTTCAAATTCTTGTGATTTATCTTGCAGGAAAGTGACCCATGTCATTCTTAAGTAATCATCAATGAAGATCATAAATTATCTTTCACCTACAAGTTCTCTTGTCCTAGTTGGACCACACAGATCTGTATGCATAATTTCAAGAGGTCTTGAGGTGTTGTGCTCTTTTGTCCTGAAGCTCACTTTAGTTTGCTTACCTTTCACACATTCATCACAAAATGTGCTTACCGGTTTGATGATGGGTGGAATATTCCTCACACACCCCTTTCAGCTTACTGCAACTAGGTTATCAAAGTTAATGTGTCCTAATCTTTGATGCCACAACCAACTTTCATCTACTTGTCCTAACATACATTGGGACTCATAGCACTCCTTCAGATTGTAAACATTTTCATATGTTCTCTTTCCTTCTCCCACAACTTGACTGGTATTGTATTTCTTTATCTGTAAACTGGTTGAGTCAAAGGTGAATTTGTAACCTTTGTCACACATCTGACTCACACTCAGCAGATTGTGCTTAAGGCCTTCCACATAATATACATCATGTGCCTTAAATTTTCCATCAATACTTAGAGTGCCTTTTCCCTTTATTTTGATGGAAGAGTTGTCTCCAAACCTTATTGAACCACCATTCTAGGCTTCAAGTTTGATGAATTTCCTTTTGTCACCAGTCATGTGGTTTGAGAAACCACTATCTACAACCCATAGATTTTTCTTTTCAACATGTAAGGCAGTCTGTACAATGAGACTTGATTATGCCTTTCCTTTTCTTTCTCAACCCATACTAGTTTGGTTTTCTTCTTCTTGTCAGCTGCTATATTCTGCTTAGATTCAGTTACCGGTTCTTGAATAGGATTTGTCTTCTTCTACTTGATCTTCTGGTTTTTACACAACTTTGCTATGTGTCCAAACTCTTGACAGTTATAGCATTTTATATCTCTATATAAGGGAACATCTTTAAAATTATTTTGGCGTATCGGTTTATTCTTCCTACATTTAAAACTCTTATGACCATATCTATTGCACTGATAGCAGACAACATTCATATCACAAAGTGCATTAAATGGATTTCTACTTTCATAACTCATAGGGGGCTTATTGATTAATCTATAGTCAACCATTTTATGCCCAAATTTGTTACACCAGTAACAATAACCATGAAAGTTTGAAACATACCGGTTAGGTTTCCTTGGTCCTGAATGGGACTGCCTCATCGAGGGTTGTACCTTCAAGTTGTTGAATCTAGTGAAACCTTCATGATCAACCCTTGCATTTCTCCTTGAATCTACATGTTGATACAAGACGTGTGGCCTTCGGTTCATTGTTGTATACTGATTTGAGTGGCAATTTCCAACAACATCTGCATATGTCTTTTTATCAGTATACTCACCTATAGTGAATGTCTTCTTTTCTTCACCTTCAAAAGAAGAGGTGAACTTTATTTCTTTGTCGGATTTATCTTTGTGGGTTGAACTTTGACCTACTTCAAAGCCTAAACCACCAGTGTCTTTGGATTGCTTCTTTTGCTCAGCATCTTGTCTAAGGCCTCAGTGTTGGCTTCATATTTTCTCCTTATTTTTATTTCTTCCTTACTTTCTTCAAGCTCCTCTCTAAGCTTCACTATCTCTACTTCCAACTCTTGATGTTCATTTTCCTTCTTTTTCAGATCGAAGGATGTAGCTTCACATATCCTCTTAGTTTCTTCCAGCTGCAATTTCAAGTTAGATATAACTTGACTGGACTCATCTAGGGATTGCTTCAAGAGATCTTGTTCATCTACTCCAGCAAGCTTGACCTTTTTGAGTTCTCTTCTTGTTTTTCTCAATTCCTCAAGAGCATTGATAAGTTCACCTTCAAAGTCCACTTCAGCCTTAATGTCCTCCTCTTCCTCATCTTCATCAACTAGCTCACCAAGTGCCATGAAGAGATTGACTTTTTTGTCATTCTCATGGTAATCATCTTCTGATGCATTTTCTTCATATGTTGTATCATCCTCAATAGTATATAGATTGTTCTGATTTTAGTAGCCTCTCCTTCCTTGTTGGAAGTCAATTCTTTCTCTATCTTTTCCGATAGATTTTCTGAACTCTCTTGACTCATCTCCATCAGTTTCTTTGTGAGGACAATTAGCAACAAAGTGTCTGACCTACCCATAGTTGAAACATTTAAGTGGTAGCTTTCCTTTATACTGATTAGATCCTTTTTTGAGTTTCCTGACAAATTTTGCTACTTCTGCATCAGAATCTTCACTGGATTCTTTATGAGTAGCTGCTTCTTTCCCCTTTTCAGTGATGTTAAATGTTTCTTCTTTCCTTAAAGTGTCACCGATTGTTCTCATCTCATAGGCTATCAGCGAGCCAAATAACTCCTCCATTGTAAAGGTATTCAGGTCCTTGGCTTCTTCTATGGAAGACACCTTAGTATCATACTTGGGTGTGAGAGACCTAAGTACCTTCTTGACCAGATTCTCACCAAGTCCTCTGATGGTGTTCACAATTTCATCAAATCTATGAAGATATTCTGCAACCTTTTCATCATCTTTCATCTTGATGCTTTCAAGTTGCCCCCTTAGTGCTTGCAGCTTGGCCTCTTTGACTTTTGTATCTCCTTCAAACAACCTCTAAAATTTCTCCCAAGTCTCCTTTTCTGAAATACAATGCATGACTTTGAAAAACTCATTATCAGACAACCCACTCAAGATAGCATGTTTGGCCTTTGCATTGTTCTTATATTCCTTTTTGGCATCCAGATTAGTGGGAGGAACACTAGGAACAACATAACCATTCTTGACAGACATCCACACATCAAAACCCAGAGAGGAAATGTAGGTCTCCATTCTTCTGCTCTAGAAGGCATAATTAGAGCCATCAAACATGGGGGCTTTTGACAAAGAAGACTCATTTCTTTCCCTTGTGTTCAAAGCTCAGAATCTACCCAAGGTTTAATGATAACTGGAACCTAGACTCTTATACCAATTGTTGAACAGAGAGTACCACTGAGAGGGGGTGAATCAGTGGTTCCTAAACATTTTGACTTTCAAAGCAACTTTTGAATACTAGTTAGCCACTTAATCACTAAACAATCAAACTGGTAAAGCAAGAAGGAAAACCAAAGAGATCAATCACACAAATGCAACTCACAACACCAGATGTACGAGGAAAACCCAATGTGGGAAAAACCTCGGTGAGAAAAGTTGTTGGAGACTACTGCTCTAATCCAGCCTCATAGGTATGACACTAAATTACAAGATTTAGGACACTTAGCCAAGGAGAACCAACCCAAGGAGCACCAACTCCTATACCAATCTCTAACTTGACGATGTATATTGAAATACAATTTGGATATGGTTAAGGCTTCTTTTTGCAAATGAATTCTGCAACTCTTGATTAAATATCCTAATGCTGATTGATAGTCTTTTCTCCTCCATTGACTCTCACACTACCGGTTGTGAGATCACTCTCTCTGATTATTGTTATGTCACTCTCAGATGTTGTCTACTCTATCACACCTTGCAGGTTTCGCTTAACTGTGAAACTGCAGTTATACCAGTACTCAATCACTATCGGTTAAACCCTCTCACTGGTTTTCTTGCTCACTTACTTTGAAACTTTCTTAGAATGAGTTCTAAGGCTAATAGTTCTTCCTTTCACTTAATCTCTATTTTCTCTTCTTCTTCTTGTGCAGCATCATTTTGCTTTGTCTCGAGCTCATCTCTTTATACCCTAGTTTCCTACCAAAAAGCAATTCAAATTCGGAGTGGTTTGGGTTTCCTTTTCCCGACATAATCTGCATGAGATCTGATCTAGTCTGTCATGGGTCAATCGCCTGTACTCCAAGGATACATCTATACATGTTTCCCATTACCCAATGCATACTTGCTAAAGATATCAATCACGTACAAGATTCCCTACTTTGAAATTTGTCGACTCATAGAACACTTAGTTGTTTCCTTTTTGAGGTCTTCTTGTGATTGGATTTCCTTTGCATTGATCCAGGAGCCAACTACTCCCTAATCTTCCTCTGTCATTCTTTCTTCCTCGAGCCGCATTGGTCAATTACAATCTTGTGATTTGTGGTTGTTTCATTTATGTCAACTAACTATTTCACCAACCATGTCGATGGCTTTACCAACCTCTGCATATTTCCCACCTCAGCTCCATATGGCATCACTATGGTCAATCACTCAGCTCACCGACACAGTTGGTTCATACTTGAACATTCAGCAAACTTATACTGGTACACGCCTTTACCCATGAGACCTTCTTCTTCTGCTAACCAAAAATGCACACTATACCGGTAACACATCTTCACCTCTTGTGGTTTGTGATAAATTTAACATTCTTCCTCTTCATCATAAATAGGTAGCCAATCTCCAGATCAGTTTATTCCTCTACCGGTTTCCATTCAATATACTAGCACAAACACAACCTTTGTCCTGGTTTTTGCCTTACCAGTAAGCCTTCCTTCTGTCTGCTCACTCTCATGTGTATTACCATCATATCAGTCACTTCTTCTTTCTTGTCGGTGACCTTGCCAAACCAGTTGACATCAATGACAACTTAATGCCAAAATGCCAACAAATTGCACATTAATGCGAAGCTATTATTTAAAGAGAGTTTAATCAAGTTTTTTTAGACTTTGTGCTATACTATTTTGATTGAGGATATTTGTATACAAGTGGTAATATTCATAAACTTTATGCTATCTTCTGTTGTCAAATTAGAATAGTTAAACAATGTTGTATGTCTAAGACTTTATGCTGAACATGCATCTCATATTGTTAATTTAAGTCAAGTGATAAACAACAAAGGACTTTGAGCTTATGTTTGTTTCTTATTAGTCATTAAAGATTTGATGATGCACTTTCCTATCATTCTTATGTTTAAATATTTTGGATATTGGTTATTGTGGACCAAATTAGTAGTAAGGAAATATTCTATTCTAAAATAAGAGAATAGGAACAACACCTAGATCCTGAAGAAAGAGGGTAAGGTGATTGAATCACCCATTTAGTAGATTAAAATGTAGAGTTCAATTTTATATATTAGTTGTTGAAGTACCATAAGAAGGCAACCTCCCCTTTGTGAGGAGAGATATTATCTCACCATAGTTGTGGCTTAATCTACTATTTTATAATCAACAACTTGATTACAAAATATTCAACCAACAATTTTTTGGTCTCTATTGGGGACACAAATACACAACCAAGCACCTCATGCTTTTAGTTGAATCATATCGGTTCTTTATTGTTGGTATTTTCTTTATTGTTGATCTATATTTCATAATAGAATAATTGCTCAAGGTCCTTGGTGACATGCTTTTTTTCCTATGAATCTGACACCACCTTTACATGAACTTCCTCTCATAGTTGACAAAAGAATATTTCAAATTTTTGTGGAGTGGACAAGAAACATCCAAACAAACATATAATTTATTTTTACATTGCATGTGGTGTTCTCGGTATATAATACATGATTGATCATCAATCAACTGACTATCTTCCTAGTGCCCTAAAGAAACAATAGGCCAACTAAGATAAGCCCTATATCTCTATTCCATTCTCTTTCATCCACCACGCTCCTAGTTAAGTGGTTAATTCTTCATACCATAGTGTACCAACTCTGTCACCTTTTTTCCCAATTCACAGCCGACCTGAACATCACAAACTGTTATCTGGTTCGGTTATATCATCAACTGGTATATCGAGCCCCAAATATTTTTCACTCGAGGCCCATAACCCATATATATAGGGGAGGGTGGCTATATGCTATATCTTCCCATCCATAATTGTCTGAAGAAGGTGTCATGTCTCTGGGTGAGATAATCTATATGCCCTTATAGCTTTAATCCCCCACCAACTTTCAACTAATATACCTCCACTACCATAGAATAGTAGGGGGCCTCCCACTTAATTAATTAGCCTACTAAAATAAGGAACCCTATGATTCCCACCCACCCCTTTTAGAATAGTAGGGGCCTATAGAATGGTAGGGGTTTCAATAAGACTATTTATTTAAATATTCCAAAATGTTGTAGATTTGTTCTACCACCTAGCACCTCAAAACATCACCAATCGGTTGACACTCTAAACAAAGTTTGAAGAGAGGTTCAAGCCCGTAGAATATTCTCATGCATTGCTAGCACAACTTACCCAAATGAAAAAGAGCCACATGAACCCATGTGGGAGTTTGAGACTAAATTCAACAAGATGTCTAGCATAATTCCAATGGTGGCTCAGCCCATCATTGAAAATTTTGAAGTGCTTCTTCATCAATGCTTAGTTGTCTAAGGTGAGTTTATTGTTGATAAGGGTAGTTCCAAGAAACCTAGCAACTACACAAGCCTTGGCAATTGAGTTTGAAGATGATCTCATTCTTGTCGAGAAGATAAGGAAAGATCATAATAGATCCAAAGGAAATTCTTCTTTGGAGTCATCTTCAACAAATACTATTGATCCTATGGTTCAAAGACTGGCTAATAAAATATTATGTCTCAAGAAGAAAATATCTCAAGGATCACCTTTCACAACTCCTTACAAAGATGTCTTGAGAAGGACCTACCCAAATAATGATTCTAATTATGCTTCAGGGAATCATAAAGCTTCCCCCACCACCAAAAAGGATTGCACTTGAGGCACCACCAACAAATACAACAATGAGGAACTTTGAATTTGAGCAAAGTGATCTTTCTAATCTCTTCCAAGAGAAGGAAGCAAATATAGTTGGTATCTAGTCAGTGCATTATGAAGAATTGGTCGAACAAGAAGAAGATTTTGTCTAGGGTACCATGGGGAATGAACAACAAAAGGTTGAAGGCTACTTTTCCAAGGTGCTAGTAAATGAGGACAATCATATCATGAGATGTATAAAGACAGATATGCATGAAGGTATCCGTCAAATTGAGCAAGATGAAAAGATTGCATCTATATTTCAAGGTCATGAACTTGAACATATTATGAGTGAGGAAGCTAGAAAGGAACTTTATGAAGACCTTTTCAAAACATAATATCGGAGTTTTGTTCAAGTCTTGATGACTAGTTCAATATCTCTCAAATTTGAAGTTTGTGAATAGAATAATGAAGTAATAAATGCAAGCATGTTTTCATTTGAACCCTTTATGGTAACTCATTCCAATCAACATGAGGTTGTGGTTGAAGAAGTAGCTAATAAACATGGAACTGACAAGAAGAGTTCTAATTTTGTCCTTTCAAAGGGATGTCCAATAATAAATCTAGCTTGGTTGGAAGCTAATAAGTCATCAAAGATCATTCTTGCACCCAAGCATGAATATATAGTTAAGAATTGAGCCTCATATACATTTGCAATTGAGTGAAAGCAATCTAGATTCATTGATCCACTTTTAAACATCAATATGTATGATCAATTTTAGGAGGCAAATGAATTAGTTCATCTCTTTCATGGAGTGGTGCATCAAGTAATGGTACAAATGTTTATGCTCCATCTTTATTTGATTGCCTATGATCATGTAACACATTCCATCTTGCTGAAGAATTGCAGCTACTTTGGAGTACTAGTTAATGGTTTTATTTGAAAAGGTTTCCGTTGTTGGTTAGTCTAGATTAGGTTATTTTCCCTTTCAAATAACTGTAGTTGCACAAAGTTGAATCTTATTTTCCTTAAAGTGTTGAAGCACACTATTTTAGTCAGTTGCATCATCTTTTTTGTCTTTGTTATCTTTCATTGATTGAATTTGTATCCCAATAATTAGATAAAGGTACTTGGAGTTCTAGATTCTACTCCCTTCAATCGTTTCAGAGAATGACTGAAGGAAGTTCCCCAATCAAAGCTAGTTGTTATCCTCAATTTTATCTCAGTCAAATCATGGGATAACCCCTACAAAATTTATTTATTTCATAGCTCACACCCTCTAAGAATGCATGCTGAGGTGATTGTTAAATTCCCTTGTGCGTAGTCAGATTCCTAAAGAAATCATTTCATTTGGATCCCTTAATTTGTCTTCTAAAAAATTGTCGAAAGTTTATTTTCTAGAGTTAGTATTTTTCCTCTTCATGCATTTCGGGTTTTAAAACTTGAAATGCACATCCTTCTAGCATTATGTATTTCATGTTTGAAAACCCAAAATACATCCTACCATTCAGTTTTCATGCATTTCGGGTTTTAAAATCCAAAATGCACATCTCTCATTGTATATGCATTTTGGGTTTTAAAACCCAAAATACACATTCATCACCCATGAACATTCACTTAAGGTTTTGAAACCCGAAGAACATGTCCTGAGTCCACCATTTGTCACTTGCACATCGGGTTTTAAAACCCAACGTGCACGTTACCTCTACATCACACATGCACATTAGGTTTCAAAACTCGATGTGCAGCCTTCCAAATCATTGCAACATGTTTGTATAGGTTGGGTTTTGAAACCCAAACAACACATGATCTACCTAAAATGTAGGTCGGATTTCAAACCCTGACGTACATTGTAAACATTACATGCAAAATATTCATCAAGTTTTGAAACCCGATGAACATATTTTAGACCATAAGTCTATCCTATCTTTAAATTAGGTTTCAAAAGCTGACTTGCATGTATAATCCAGTCTTAAGTGCAAATCAGGTTTTGAAACTCGATTTGCATATTTTATACTATCCTTGGTGCAAATTGGGTTTTAAAAACCAATTTGCATGTTTTGGCCTACCTTGGTGCAAATCGGGTTTTAAAACCTGATTTGCAATTTTTGATCCAAAAGGCATGATTTTTCGAACTCTAGAGATTCTTCAATTCAATACTACAATTCCATTCCACATGCCTGCTCCTGCACACTGGGACTAGATGACTCTGAAGCATAGGCTACCTTGCAATGATATGAAGATTTTATGAAGAAAATTAATGATAATGAAGATGTATCTTCAAACACAGTTTATTTTTTATGTTGTCAGTTATGCATTATGTAAATTTTTGTTTATGACATTTTACATGTAATTTGTAAAATTATAATTACATGTAACAACAACACAAGTCCAAAGTCAAATAAGTCTCTTCTATTAAATAAGTCAAAATTAGTTGTAACTTTCAAGCTATTTGCTCAATAGTTTCCTCTATAAAAAGAGGAAACCTCATTGTAAATAATCATCTTTTTTTATGCATCAAAACTTTGTCAGTTTGAAAAACAATTTAAGACTTTGTGCTTGAGTTGTAATTTGAAGTTTTTAATCAATATATAAACCAGATTGGCATCAAAACTTTGTTTTGAATTGAGTTTGTGGATGAAGTGAGATTGTTCTAAGTCTTTCTTGTTTCATCATATTATATCAGTTGAATCATGAATTGTGGTGAAGGTATTATTTAAAGAAATTTTAATCAAGTAGTGTAGACTTTGTGCTATACAATTGGTAATAGTCATAAACTTTGTGTTATCTTCTATTGTCAAATTAGAATAGTTAAGCAATGTTGTATGTGTAAGACTTTATGTTGCATTGGCATCTCATATTATTAATTTAAGTCAAGTAATAAACAACAGAGGACTTTGAGCTTACATTTTTTCTTATTAGTTATTTAGGATTTTCCGGTACAATTTTGAGTTATTCTTATGTTTAACTATTTTGGATATCGGCTATTGTCAACTAAATTAGTATCAATTTATAGTAATAAAAGATTCTATTCTAAAATAAGATAATAGGAAGAACACCTATCCTGAAGAAAGAGGGTAAGGTGAGTGTATCACCCATTTAGTAGATTAAAATATATAGTCTAATTTTAGATGCTAGTTGTTGATGTACCACAAGAATGCAACCTCCCCTTTGTGAGGAGAGATATTATCTCACCATAGCTATGACCAAATATACCATTTTTCAATCAACAAATTGATTACAAAATACTCAACCAACCATTTTGAAACTAGGAATAAAAAATGTGCAAGTGTAAGACATGTTGGGTTCACCAAAATGTAAAGGGTGGAAATAAGGTTCACAATTTCATACATGCAAACTAAACCTATTTCGCAATGACTAAATTACATTGAGAATAAACTCAATAGGCTCAACCTCAAAACTATTAGGAAAGGATTGAGTAAAAATTGAATTCAATACCCCTTTATTGAGTTAAAAATGAGCTATTGAAAGGATGTGAATTGATTGAAAATTGAATGTAGAGAACTAGAGCTATAAGGTGCAAAATTGACAAAGGATAGAGTAGACAAGTAAATACAAAATTGATAATCACCAAACGAACCCATATTCAAAAAGGAGATGTAGAGAGTAACTTGTCACAAAAATATGAGCTAAAATGTAGTGGAAAATGTGCATAGGCATCCTTGTCTAACAGGTGAATTTCTAAGCATTGAACTGAGTCTAGATCTCTAAAAAACTACAATTCAGGTAGAACTAATGGGACAAGAACCCTTGTTCAAGACAATGGTGCACCACACACCCTTGTCAAAAGGATTCCTGATGAAATTCTAAAGGATCCTCTATCTCTTGGTCATAAGCACTTTCCAATCTTTCATCTCTACTGGTAACCTATAACCATACCCAAATCTTCAATTGATGATGCAATTATCTTAGGATAAGTCCTCCATGTGTTGATGTAATAACATGATAATCATCATTTAATCCATCATGAAATCATAATTTAAACATAACTAAATATGCCTTGATGTAGCTTTCTACTCCTTAGACTCAAATCTACTCTTGAAGTGTTTCTCTTGAATCAAAATGATAAGAATAGCAGATGAAATGAGTTGGGACTAATGTCTTATATAGGGATCTCAAAGTAAAATTACCTTTTTGCCAACTTAGAATTATCATATTTTTTCATTGGCAATAGTTTTAGAAATGGTAAGATGGGCATATTATCCTCCCAAAATTTTAGCCAAAAAGTGTTAGACATAGGTACCTTGAGAACCTATGTCCCAACAAAATAAGCCTAATTTTTTAGAGACATGAGATAATAGGACCTCGATACCAAAAATATGATTAATATAAAAAAATATAACATTTAAGTGCAAGAAAAGGTGCATTGAACTTTGAAATGACATAGGACCCATATAAACATGCAATGAAATAAGATAAAGGGCACACTTAAAATAAGGGCCCAGATAATACATCATTGATATATTAAAGTGGAATAGGACTCATACTATTGAATTAAGTATTAATTTAATAAAATAAAGGTCCTATAATGCATAGAGGAATACTAAAATCAGTGCTAGGAGAGTGTGAAATTGGACTCCTTAATTAAAGGAGTACGATTTATGAAGCTACAATGGTAAGGTCCAAGGGGTTGAGCTTAGTTGGTTAAAGCATTGAGTTCTCAATGTGGAGACCCAAGTTCAACTCCCATGAGGGACACCTTTATGTAGACTCTTGGTCTTCCTAAGTGGATTTCTAAGTTGTGACCCTTGGTCTTCCAATTGTTGTTAGTTTGCTCGAAAGGAGCTGATATTTGTAATAAGTTGGATGCTCAAATGAGCTGATATGTAATGATTATATGATATCTAATCCAAAAAAAAAAAAGCTACAATGGTAAGACTTTGGATTATTCATAATCTATCATGTGCATGGGTGTAAGCTCATTCACATGTGAACATGCTTTTCTCAATATTTGATTACAAAACCTAGTCAAATTTCATAGTGCATGGTCATTTCAACAACCAAACAGGGTATAAATTTGGCGCCCATCACTAGTGTCCCACTAATTTGGCTCCAAAATTTAAAGTTCAAATTTTGGCTTTAGACCCTTAATGGTCATAACCTTGTCGTTGGCCTTTCCTGAATAGTTTCTATAAAAAGGTATAAGTTACATATAAATAAATGTGACTTGCTTCCTCATTTGAAAAGAGAGCATTCTAATGACTCCATCTATTTATCTAACAATCTAGCAAAGTAATCAAGATCAATAAAGTTAAGAAGTTTAAGGTTA
>NC_081415.1:156813263-156815763 GCF_030272615.1 Cryptomeria japonica
TAAAAGCACTACAAACATATGATGCCTTTATATTTCAGCGTTTTGTATACATAAACACATCTCCACACTTTTGATCGCAATGTACATGTCTATGAATTTTATTTTCTATTCAAAATGCAATTCTATGTACGTTCTCTTATCAGTTGTTTCACATTTACATAACAAAATTTAAGTTCAAATCATGTCTGCATTCCCTACTTCAAATTAATGTTTATTTGTTTCCATTTATGTATTTGCATTAACACACACACACATATATATGGTTATGCATCTACCTGTATATGCATATGTGCATATACATATACATAAATGTATGTCTTGCCTTGCATAAGGGTCTACATATGCACCTATGTAAGTTTGTACTGCTCTGAACTGCACATACGTATCTCTCTATTCCACATTTGCATAACAGAATTAAACTCCAACCCATGACACTGCAACCTGCTTCATATGAATCTTTATATCATTATATTATTCTATTTACATATGCACAAACACACATTTATATATGGATGTTCATCTCAGTATATATGCATGTGTGCATATATATATATATATATATATATATATATATATATATATATATATATATATATATATATATATATATATATATATATATATATATATATATATATATATATATGTCGATGCTTTTCTTTACATAAATGTGTGCATATACATATATGTAAGTATATACTGCTGTGGACTGCATATACATGTCTGTTTATCCATTCATATATATATATATATATATATATATATATATATATATATATATATATATATACAGCTATATATACATCTGAGTGTATACATTTACATAGAGATGCTCGACTGCCTATGTGTTTCCATAACCACACATATGACTATGCATTGCTTTTTGCCACAATATATTTATATACATACATATGTTGCACTCCCCTTCATGTTCAGCCAACAAAGGATGGTGGAGAACCACTACATAGCAACTGGGATTCTCCCACCTCAACCATCTTTGCTGCCTTTCATGCATATAACACATGTTTTCCCATCATACACTTTTGTTTTATACTGCCTTTCAAGCATACTTCATTGGAGTTCTGCATTGTTATTTACATTTCTTTAACAAATCAACATCTATGTTACGTATTTTCCCAAAACAAGAAAATAATTCCATGTTTTTTTCCTTTCTTTATATAAATCTTGGATCCTAAACTCTACCTCTTCTACCTTCTTCACAAAAATACCATTCTACATATATATCTATCTCTTTGTACACACACACACACACACACACACACACAAGCACAGTAACAAAGACATCCACCCACCCACACACACACACACACACATATATATGTTTCTCTCCATAAATGTATGCATATGCACATATGCAAGTATATCCTGCTTTGGGCTGCATATATCTGTTTGTATATTCATATATATATATATATATATATATATATATATATATATATATATATATATATATATATATATATATATATATATATATATATATATATATATATATATATATATATAAGTATATATGCCTTTGTGTGTATGCATTTACATAGAGATGCCACACTCTCTGTGTGTTTCCATATTCACACATATGCCTATATATTTTTGTTTGCTACATATATATTTATATACATATGTAAGTATATCCTACTTTCGACTGCATATATGTGTATGTGTGTGTGTGTGTGTATATATATATATATGCCTATGTGTGTATGCATTTACATAGAGATGCTACACTCTCTGTGTGTTTCCATATTCACACATATGCCTATATATCTTTCTTTGCTACATATATATTTATATACATATGTAAGTATATCCTGGTTTTGACTGCATATATATATATATATATATATATATATATATATATATATATATATATATATATATATATATATATATATATATATATATATATATATATATATATATATATATATATATATATATATATATATATTTATTTATATATATGTATATATATATATTTATATATATATATATGCCTCTGTGTTTATGCACTTGCATAGAGATGCTACACTCTCTATGTATTTCCATATTCACACATATGCCTATATATTTTTGTTTGCTGCATATATATTTATATACATGCATATCTTGCAATCCCCTTTGCTTTCAGCCGACGGAGGAGGGTGGAGAACCATTGGAAGGGAATTGGGGTTCCACCGGCTGCACCGTTTTCACTACCTTTCATGGATATGACAACACATGTTTCCTACCATCATGCACTTTCGTTATATACTGCCTTGCAAGCATCCTTCATGTCGCTTCTACATTATTATTCGTTTGTATATATATATATATAATTCCATGTTTTTTTCCTTTCTTTATATAAATCTTGGATCCTAAACTCTACCTCTTCTACCTTCTTCACAAAAATACCATTCTACATATATATCTATCTCTTTGTACACACACACACACACACACACACACAAGCACACTAACAAAGACATCCACCCACACA